>NW_019944482.1:38967-42247 GCF_002910315.2 Salvelinus sp. IW2-2015 | reverse complement strand
ACAGAAGAGTAGCTGCTGCCTTGCAGAACTAATCAGGATCCATAATAGAAACCCCCAGTAAGAAGTAAGCTGCTGTCTTTGGCAGGAACTAATGGAATCCATAAAAAACCACGGAAGAGTAGCTGCTTCCTTGCAAGGAACTAAGTTCAGGATCCAATTAATAAACCCCAGAAGGAGTAGCTGCTGGCTTGGCAGAACTAATCAGGATCCAATATACCCCGAGAAGGTAGCTGTCTGCGCTTGCAGGGAACAATGGGACTCTCATAATGCCCAGAAAGTAGCTTTGCCCTGGCAGGAACTTTAATCAGGTCCATAATAAACCCAGGAAGAGTAGCTGCTGCTTGGCAGAATTAATGGGGATACATAAAATCCCAGGGAGATGCTGTGCGCTTGCAGGAAACTAATCAGGCTCCATAATACCCCAGGAGATAGCTGGCGCCTTGGCAGGAACTATGGGATCCATAATAATCCCAGAGCGTAGCTGCTGCCTTGGCAGGACAATGGGATCCATAATAAACCCAGGAGAGTAGCTGCTCCTGGCAGGAACTAATGGGATCCATAATAACCCCAGGAAGAGTAGTGCTTGCCTTGGCAGGAACTAATGGGATATAATAAACCCAGGAAGAGTAGTGCTGCCTTGCAGGAACTAATGGGATCCATAATATACACCAGGAAGAGTAGGCTGCTGCCTGGCAGAGAACCAATGGGGATCCTAATAAACACAGGAAGGTAGCTGCGCTCTTGGCAGGACCAATGGGGATCCATAATACAATACACACAAAAAAATCTGCACTGCAGACGTATTAGGCAGACACCCTTTATTGTCTTGTCTTCTAACTGTTACGGTAATTCTATGACTCAGTGTTCCTTTCTCTCTGTCTGTGTCTGGTTTCTAGAGCTGTGTCTAAATAGAATTATTCCTATTGTGTAAGAAACAGAATATGATCCAACCTCTGGACTCAGGGGTAGACTTACTAGTGATATGGTCTCCCCCATTTAGTAGATACGTTAATGGTTTCATATGTATGCATTAATTCATGGTGTAATCATCAATACGTACAATATGTTATAATTTGCAATTGTTGAGGCTAACGTTGTTCTATACGTTCACGATAAACCCTTTTGTTCAGTTTAGAACCTTTTGGTTCCAGTTAGAACCCGTTGGTCCATGTAGATATTTTCAATGGGAGTTCTCCTGGAACCAAAAAGGGTTCTTCCTATGGCGACAGTTGAAAATAACCAATTGGAACTTCTTCTCAACACTATCACAGCATTTAGATGTGGAGTGGCTGTGGCTGGGCTGGGAGAGGCTGCTGGGAGGCTTGGCTGGAAGGTTGGCTGGGAGAGGGCTGGCTGGGAGGTCTGAGCTGGGAGAGGCTGGCTGGAGAGTCTGAGCTGGATAGGCTGGGCTGGGAGGGCTTGGGCTGGAGAGGTTTGAGCTGGAAGATGGCTGGGCGGGGGGAGTGTGCTGAAGAGGGCTGGAGAGCTGGGCTGAGAGGCTGCTGGAGAGGCTGGGCTGGAGATACTGAGCTGGGAGAGCTGAGCTGGGGAGGCTGAGGTGGAAGAGGCTGAGCTGTGAGAGCTGGGCTGGGAGAGGCTGGCTGTGAGAGTCTGAGCTGTGAGACTGGGCTGTGAAGAGGCTGAGCTGGCAAGGCTGAGCTGGGAGAGGCTGGCTGGGAGAGGCTGGGCTGGGATGAGGCTGTCTGGAGGCTGGGCTGTGAGAGGCTGGGCTGGCTGTGAGAGTGCTGAGCTGTGAGAGGCTGGGCTGTAGAGTCTGACCTGGAGAGGCTGAGCTTGGAGAGGCTGTGCTAATACCCTCTCTCACACCCTTTTTAAATATTATAATAGAAAGTTACATTTATCTGGAACCTAAAAGTGTTCGTCGACTGTCCCATAAGATAACCATTTGAATAACCCTTTTAGGTTCCTGGTAGAACCATCTATAGAAAGGGCTCTACTTGGAACCCAAAAGGTTCTACGTGGAACCCAAAAGGGTTATCCTATGGAGACAGCCGAAGAAACCTTTTGGAACCATTCTTTCTAAGAGTGTGCGTAGTATTTACTGAACCAAGTAGTCTTAGGGTGCATCCCACATAGAACCCTATTCCCTATATAGTGCCATAGGGCTCTGGTCAAAATAAGTGCACTATGTAGGGAATAGGGTGCCATTTGGGACACTCATTTAGTGTCAGCGTTGGTGGTATCACCAGCTGACCTAGAAGTCATGTCTACTGAAGCTAGGGTCCGAGAGGAGAGAAGGAGAGCTGGACACACCATCATCCCAAAGAGCACCATAAACCCTACATAGTACACTACTTTTGACCGGAGCCCTACGGGGTTCCCTATGTTAGTGCATTATATATGCAATAGGGTGCCATTTTGGACYTGACTGAGTCGCATCTCTCTGCTGTCCTCTCCTCTCCCTCTCATGTTACATGGAAAGCTGCGGGGACAGTGATGTGTAACAACCTTGTATATAATGATACCTTATTCTCAGCCTGGACTCATTGACTAAACGTAACATAATACATGTAAATCCAGGCCACTCAAATTACACTGAACAAAAAATATAAATGCGACATGTAAAGTGTTTGTCCCATGTTTCACGAGCTGAAATAAAATATCGCAGACACAGGGCCTCTCGAGCAGCGGTCTAAGGTTCTGCTTTGCAGTGCTAGATGCGTTACAGTTCATTCCCGGGCCGTGCCACAACCGGCTGTGGCCGGGAGTCCCATAGGACGTCGCACAATTGGCCCAGTGTCGTCCGGGTTAGGGGAGGGTTTGTCCGGGGGGGCTTTACTTGACTCATCTTGCCCTAGCAACTCCGGTCGCCAGGTGAACGGTATTTCCCTCCGACACATTGGTGCGGCTGGCTTCCGGGTTAAGCTGGCGAGTTTTAAGAAGCYTGGTTAGGCGTGTCATGTTTCGGAGGATATATGACTCCACCTTCGCCTCTTGGGGAGTTGCAGCGATGAGACAAGATCGTAATTGAAATTGGGAGAAAAAAAGGGGTAAAATACAACAACAAAAATATATATAATATTAAAAAATAAAATTTCCATACACACATAAAGCTTATTTCTCTCAAATTCTGTGCAAGCGTGACTTTAAACAGCATGATCATTACACAGGTGCACCTTGTGCTGGGGACAATAGAAGGCCACTCTAAAAGGTGCAGTTTTGTCACACAACACAATGCCACAGGTGTCTCAAGGGGAATGTGCAAATTGGCATGCTGACTGCAGGAATGTCCACCAGAGCTGTTGCCAGAGATTTAAGG
>NW_019944482.1:23218-33846 GCF_002910315.2 Salvelinus sp. IW2-2015 | reverse complement strand
TGTGCCGCAAAGTATGTTTATATCCCTGTTAACCATAGCATTTTTCTGCAAGAATCCTTTTTTTTTTTTTTCCCCCGCCAAACCCCGGGGAAACAAAGGGGGTGGTTTTTTGGGCCAATTTCCAAAAAAAAGAAAAGCTGATTTTTTTTTAAAAAAACAGCATGATCATTACACAGGTGCACCTTGTGCTGGGGACAATAGAAGGCCACTCAAAAGGTGCAGTTTTGTCACACAACACAATGCCACAGGTGTCTCAAGGGAATGTTGCAAATTGGCATGCTGACTGCAGGAATGTCCACCAGAGCTGTTGCCAGAGAATTTAATGTTAATTTCTCTACCATAAGCCCCTCAAACGTTGTATTAGAGAAGTGTGGCGTCATGTGGGCAAGCGTTTGCTGATATCAACGTTGTGAACAGAGTGCCCGATGGTGGCGATGGGGTTATGGTACGGGCAGGCGTAAGCTACGGACAACAAACACAACATGTTGCGTTGATATTTTTGTTCAGTATAGATGACACGGTATATAACGTTTGGTATGTTACATACGATAGAAGTACTTAAGGCAAAAATCGAAGGAGGTGGATGGGGACGGGGATGTCGGAAACGTGTATCTGAATGTTTACTGCCACTTTTGTCACACGTCTCTCTATTTGCCGTACGTTGTATCGCTATGTCAAATTCTAACTTCGAAAACCTATAGTGGATAACTGGTAGTTAATTGCTCCTCATTGATATCAGTTCTTCGTGCTTTGGATTAGACGTCTAGCAACCGTAAGGTTGAGTGTTCGAATCTCATCATGGACAACTTTAGCGAATTAGCAACTTTTCGCTACTTACTACTACTTAGCTATTTTGCAACTACTTAGCATGTTAGCTAACCCTTCCCTCTAAACCTAACCTTAACCCCTTTAACCTAACTCCTAACCTTAACCCTTTAACCTAACTCCTAACCCCTAGCCTTAATCCCTAACCCCTAGCCCTAATGTTAATTTCTCTACCATAAGCCACCTCAAACGTTGTATTAGAGAATGTGGCGTCATGTGGGCAAGCGGTTTGCTGATATCAACGTTGTGAACAGAGTGCCCGATGGTGGCGATGGGGTTATGGTACGGGCAGGCGTAAGCTACGGACAACAAACACAACATGTTGCGTTGATATTTTTGTTCAGTATAGCATGACACGGTATATAACGCTTGGTATGTTACATACGATAGAAGGTTACTTAAGGCAAAAATGAAGGGAGGGTGGATGGTCGGGGTGGATGGTCGGGGTGGATGGGTAGACGTCTAGCAACCGTAAGGTTGAGTGTTCGAATCTCATCATGGACAACTTTAGCGAATTAGCAACTTTTCGACTACTTACTACTTTTTAGCTATTTTGCAACTACTTAGCATGTTAGCTAACCCTTCCCCTAACCTAACCTAACCTTAACCCTTTAACCTAACTCCTAACCCTAACCTTAACCCTTTAACCTAACTCCTAACCCCTAGCCTTAATCCCTAACCCCTAGCCCCTTTAACCTAACTCCTAACCCTAACCTTTAACCCCTAACCCCTAGCCTTAACCCCTACCCCTAGCCGTAACCTCTAGCCCCTTTAACCTAACTCCTATCCCTAACCTTAACCCCTAACCCTAACCCCTAGCCTTAACCCCTAACCCCTAGCCTTAACCCCTAACTCCTAACCTTAAACCCTAACCCCTAGCCTAGCTAACGCTAGCCATCTAACTAACTTTAGCCACAGCAAATTGGAATTCGTAACATATCATGTTTTGCAAAATGCGTAACATATTGTATGTTTTGGAAATTCGTAAGATATTGTATGAATTGCAACCAGGGCTCCCGAGTGGCACAGTGGTCTAAGGCACTGCATCTCAGTGCTAGAGGCATCACTACAGACCTTGGTTCGATTCCAGGCTGTATCACAACCGGCCGTGATTGGGTGTCCCATAGGGCGGCGCACGATTGGCCCCAGCATCGTCCAGGTATGGCCAAGGTAGGCCGTCACCGTAAATAAGAATTTGTTCTTAACTGACTTACCTAGTTAAATAAAGGTTAAATAAACACATAATACGTCATACATGATGGATATCCACAAATTAATACATACCATACAAAATGAAACATATAATACTAAATGGTGTAACCTGGATTTACGTACAGAATWATACATAATTATCTGATACCATGTTGTTGTCCACAGAGCCATGGCTGAAACCTGATGATTTATCATATAGCTCTCAGGATATACAACAACTAATAATACAAGACCTACAGACAGATACCATGTAACAACATCAGACTGTTCTATGTGTTCTATGTAACACCAGACTGTGTTCTATGTAACATCAGACTGTGTTTCTATGTAACACCAGGCTGTGTTCTATGTAACACCAGACTGTGTTCTATGTAACATCAGACTGTGTTCTATGTGTTCTATGTAACATCAGGCTGTGTTCTATGTAACCAGACTGTGTCTATGTAACACCAGACTGTGTTCTATGTGTTCTTATGTAACATCAGACTGTGTTCTATGTAACATCACACTGTGTTCTATGTAACACCAGACTGTGTTCTATGTAACACCAGACTGTTGTTCTATGTAACACCAGGCTGTGTTCTATGTAACACCATACTGTGTTCTATGTAACACCAGACTGTGTTCTATGTGTTCTATGTAACACCAGACTGGTTCTATGTAACACCAGACTGTGTTCTATGTAACACCAGACTGTGTGCTATGTGTTCTATGTAACATCAGACTGTGTTCTATGTGTTCTATGTAACACCAGACTGTTTCTATGTGTTCTATGTAACACCAGACTGTGTTCTATGTAACACCAGGCTGTCTTCTATGTAACACCAGACTGTGTTCTATGTAACATCAGACTGTGTTCTAGTGTTCTATGTAACATCAGACTATGTTCTATGTGTTCTATGTAACATCAGACTGTGTTCTATGTATACACCGACTGTGTTCTATGTAACACCAGACTGTGTGCTATGTGTTCTATGTAACATCAGACTGTGTTCTATGTGTTCTATGAACATCTAGAACTGTGTTCTATGTGTTCTATGTAACATCAGACTTGTGTTCTATACTGTAACATCAGACTGTGTCTATGTGTTCTATGAACACCAGACTGTGTTTATGTGTTCTATGTAACATCAGACTATTCTTTTTTTGTAACATCAGACTGTGTTCTATGTGTCATGTAACACAGACTGTCTAGTAACATCAGACTGTGTTCTATGTGTTCTATGTAACACCAGACTGTGTTCTATGTAACACCAGGCTGTTGTTCTATGTAACACCCAGACTTGTTTCTATGTAACACCAGACTGTGTGCTATGTGTTCTATGTAACACCAGACTGTGTTCTATGTAACACCAGACTGTGTTCTATGTGTTCTATGTAACACCAGACTGTGTTCTATGTAACACCAGACTGTGTTCTATGTGTTCTTGTAACACCAGACTGTGTTCTATGTGTTCTATGTACACCGATGTGTTCTATGTAACATCACACTGTGTTCTATGTAACACCAGACGTTTTCTATGTAACACCAGACTGTGTTCTATGTGTTCTATGTAACACCAGAATGTGTTTCTATGTAACATCACACTGTGTTCTATGTAACACCAGACGTTTTTCTATGTAACATCAGACTGTGTTCTATGTATTCTATGTAACACCAGACTGTGTTCTATGTATTCTAATGTAACACCAGACTGTGTTCTATGTATTCTATGTAACATCAGACTGTGTTCTATGTTTCTATGTAACACCAGACTGTGTTCTATTGTATTCTATGTAACATCAGACTGTGTTCTATTGTATTCTATTGTAAACATCAGACTGTGTTCTATGTATTCTATGTAACATCAGACTGTGTTCTATGTGTCTATGTAACATCAGACTGTGTTCTGATGTTCTATGTAACACCAGACTGTGTTCTATGTGTTCTATGTAACATCAGACTGTGTTCTATGTGTTCTATGTAACACCAGACTGTGTTCTATGTGTCTATGTAACACCAGACTGTGTTCTATGTGTTCTATGTAACATCAGACTGTGTTCTATGTGTTCTATGTAACACCAGACTGTGTTCTATGTGTTCATGTAACACAGACTGTGTTCTATGTGTTCTATGTAACATCAGACTGTGTTCTATGTGTTCTATGTACACCAGACTGTTCTATGTGTTCTATTGTAACCTCAGACTGTGTTCTATGTGTTCTATGTAACATCAGACTGTGTTCTATGTTCTATGTAACACCAGACGTGTGTTTCTATGTGTTCTATTGTAAAATCAGACTGTGTTCTATGTAACACCAGACTGTGTTCTATGTAAATCAGACTTTGTTCTATGTAACATCAGATGTGTTCTATAGTGAACACCATGACTGTGTCTATGTAACATCAGACTGTGTTCTATGTACACCAGACTGTGTTCTATGTGTTCTATGTAACACCAGACTGTTTCTATGTGTTCTATGTAACACCAGACTGTGTTCTATGTAACACCAGACTGTGTTCTATGTAACACCAGACTGTGTTCTATGTAACAACTCAGACTGTGTTCTATGTAAACCGACTGGTTCTATGTAACACCAGACTGTGTTCTATGTAACACTCAGACTGTGTTCTATGTGTTCTATGTAACATCAGACGTGTCTATTGACACCAGACGTGTTTCTATGTAACACCAGACTGTGTTCTATGTAACATCAGACTGTGTTCTATGTGTTCTATGTAACACCAGACTGTGTTCTATGTAACATTCAGACTGTGTTCTATGTCAACACCAGACTGTGGTTCTATGTAACACCAGACTGTTTCTATGTAACATCAGACTGTGTTCTATGTAACATCGACTGTGTTCTATGTAACACCAGACTGTGTTCTATGTAACACCAGACTGTGTTCTATGTAAGACCAGCTGTGTTCTATGTGCACCAGACAAATCTCAGTCCCCATCCCGGCAGGAGCCTTTTGCATTTTGGTCGGCCGTCATTGTAAAATAAAGAGGCTGCTGCCCTTTATACATAGCCTTGGAATCTCTGGCCACTTTAATAATGTTTACATTCTATTTTACTCTCTCTGTTATATATTCTACTGTATTTTAGTCAATGCCATTCAGGCTCGATCTAATATTTATACACTACCGTTCAAAAGTTTGCGGTCACTTTGAAATGTCCGTGTTCATAAAGAAAAGCAACTTTTTTTGTCAATTTTGTCCATTAAAATAACATGAAATTGATCAGAAATACAGTGTAGACATTGTTAATGTGTCAATTGCTATTGTAGCTGGACATTGTTACACTGGAGGATCCGCCCCTTTTCGTCAATTTTCTCCTAAAATGACCCAAATCTAACTGCCTGTAGCTCAGCCCTGAAGCAAGCATATGCATATTCTTTGTACCATTTGAAAGGAAACACTTTGAAGTTTGTGGAAATGTGAAAGGAATGTAGGAAATATAACACAATAGATCTGGTAAAAGATAATACAAAGAAAAAAACAACTGTTCTTTTGTATTCTTTTTTGTACCATCATCTTTCAAATGCAAGAGAAAGGCCATCATGTAATTGTTAGGATTTTGGCCACTAGATGGGAGCAGTATATGTGCAAAGTTTTAGACTGATCCAATTAACAATTGTATTTCTGTAAAAAAAATTGTATCAAGACTGCCCAAATGTGCCTAATATGTTTATTAATAACTTTTCAAGTTCATAACTGTGCACTCTCCTCAAACAATAGCATTTTATTCTTTCACTGTAATAGCTACTGTAAAATGGACAGTGCAGTTAGATTAACAAGAATTTAAGCTTTCTGCCAATATCAGATATGTCTCTGTCCTGGGAAATGTTCTTGTTACTTACAACCTCATGCTAATCGCATTAGCCTACGTTAGCTCAAGGGGCACCGATCCCGAATAAGTTAAAGAAGCAATAAAACTGGCCTTCTTTAGATTAGTTGAGTATCTGGAGCATCAACATTTGTGGGTTCGATTACAGGCTCAAAATGGCCAGAAACAAATACCTTTCTTCTGAAACTCATCAGTCTATTCTTGTTCTGAGAAATGAAGGTTATTCCATGCGAGAAATTCCCAGGAAACTGAAGATCTCATACAACACTGTGTACTACTCCCTTCACAGAACAGCGCAAACTGTCTCTAACCGGAATAGAAAGAGGAGTGGGAGGCCCCAGTGCACAACTGAGCAAGAGGACAAGTACATTAGAGTGTCTAGTTTGAGAAACAGACGCCTCACAAGTCCTCAACTGGCAGCTTCATTAAGTAGTATCAGCAAAACATCAGTCTCAACGTCAACGGTGAAGAGGCGACTCCGGGACGCTGGCCTTCTAGGCAGAGTTGCAAAGAAAAAGCCATATCTCAGACTGGCCAATAAACAGGAAAGATTACGATGGGCAAAAGAACACAGACACTGGACAGAGGAACATTGGAAAAAAGTGTTATGGACAGACGAATCTAAGTGTGAGGTGTTCGTGAGATGCAGAAAAAATGAAAAGATGCTGGAGGAGAGCTTGACGCCATCTGTCAAGCATGGTGGAGGCAATGTGATGTTCTGGGGCTGCTTTGGTGGTTGACGCCATCTGTCAAGCATGGTGGAGGCAATGTGATGGTCTGGGGCTGCTTTGGTGGTTGACGCCATCTGTCAAGCATGGTGGAGGCAATGTGATGGTCTGGGGGTGCTTTGGTGGTGGTAAAAGTGGGAGATTTATACAGGGTTAAAGGGATCTTGAAGAAGGAAGGCTATCACTCCATTTTTCAACGCCATGCCATACCCTGTGGACGGTGCTTAATTGGAGCCAGTTTCCTCCTACAACAGGACAATGACCCAAAGCACAGCTCCAAACTAAGCAAGAACTATTTAGGGAAGAAGCAGTCAGCTGGTATTCTGTTTATAATGGAGTGGCCAGCACAGTCACCGGATCTCAACCCTATTGAGCTGTTGTGGGAGCAGCTTGACCATATGGTACGTAAGAAGTGCCCATCAAGACAATCCGACTTGTGGGGGGTGCTTCAGGAAGCATGGGGTGAAATCTCTTCAGATTACCTCAACAAATAGACAACTAGAACGCCAAAGGTCTTCAAGGCTGTAATTGTTGCAAATGGAGGATTATTTGATGAAAGCAAAGTTTGAAGGACACAATTATTATTTCAATTAAAAATCATTATTTATAACCTTGTCAACGTCTTTGCTATATTTTCATATTCATTTTGCAACTCATTTCATGTATGTTTTCATGGAAAACAAGGACATTTCTGTGACCCAAACTTTTCAACGGTAGTGTATATTTCTTAATTCTCTTCTTTTACTTTTAGATTTGTGTGTATTGTTGTGAATTGTTAGATATTACTGGAACTAGGAACACAAGCATTTTCGCTCCACACCCACATTAACATCTGCTACATATGTGTATGTGACCAATACAATTTGATTTGATTTGGCTGGTCATTAACAACCACACTACGACACGGACACACACCGACACACACCGACACACACACAGCCCCCCGCACCTCACCCCTCCACACACACACACACCGACACACACACACGCCGACACACACACAGCACCCCCCGCACCTCACCCTCCACACGCGCCACCACACACACACACACACGCACACACACCGACACACACACAGAACCCCCGCACCTCACCCCTACACACGCGCACACACACACACACAGAATCCCCCGCACCTCACCCCTCCACACGCACACACACACACACACAGAATCCCCCGCACCTCACCCTCCACAGCGCGCACACACACACACACACTCATCAAGCCCGGGGCCGGTGTGAAGTAGTGTGACTTACCTTCTGTGGGTGATGTTTTGAGCCGTTGACAGAGCCCGTCCATGTCCCCGTAGTCTCCCTGGATCTTAACCACCGCCCTGCTGCCTCTCCAGCTCCATGAGTTCACGCAGCTCCATGACCGAGACCCCAAAGCCCCCCTCGTGTTACTGCTGCCATCGTTTCTTTGGTTCTTAGAGTAATAATCACTGTTCGTCAGGTCCCATGATGACTTGAACTAGCTGTATTGCTCAGTACTCGACGAAGAAGGAGTCCAAACCACAGACAAAACTTTACGGGGGGGGGGGTGTTGTTGTGGGTTGAGAGAGAGAGAGAGAGAAGAAAGAGGGATTCTCGAAATGAAGAGAGGGATGAATGCCACTGGAATGTGCCCGGCAATACCGGCGATACTGGTGAAAAACCACACGATAGAGAGAGAGAGAGAGAGAGAGAGAGATAGAGAGAGAGAGAGAGACAGAGAGAGGAGGAGCAAGACAGAGAGAGAGAGAGAGAGAGAGAGACAGATGCTGTAGCGCCCACCGACAGACAGAGGAAGAGCTAAATCCCGTTGTCAATTTGAGATACAGAGCTAAGATCCCTCAGTCAGCGACAGTGTGGAGAGAGACATAACGCATACGACCATCCAGAGAACACTAAGGGCAGCCAGCTAGACCAGTGAGACGGCAACGAGAGAGGCAACGAGAGGAGAGGCGTACGTCCACAGGAGAATAACGATCCTTCTGGTCTTCTGTTACTGTGAGTCAATCGGAGCCGCTCAGATGCATGTTCCCATTCTGCTTCTTCTATCTTCTATCTCCGTCTGCAGTCTGTCTCTGTCTGCATTCTGTCTACCATGGTGGTCCTCTTCATTACTCCTTCTGAGAGAGAGAGAGAGAGAGAGAGAGAGAGAGAAAGAAAGAGACAGTGAGGAAAGAGAGACAGAGAGGAGAGAGAGAAGGAGAGAGGGAGACCGAGATAGAGAGAGAGATAGCCGAAGAGAGAGGAAAGAGAGAAGAGAGAGGGAGAGAGAGATAGAGAGAGGAGATAGCGAGAGAGGGGAAAGAGAGAAGGAGAGAGGGAGAGAGAGAGAAGGATGAAGAGTGTAGCAGGCGTTAGCTCTGTGAGTCTATGTCAGTGTCAGTGACAGTGGTAAAGAGAAGAAGCACAGAGCGGTCGTACCGGTGATGGAGTGAGGAGAAGTGAGGGAGTGAGGAGAGTGAGCCAGGCTCTGCCAGTGCCGCGGAGCCGCATCGCGTGTGTGAGAGGAGAATAGGGACAGAACGGAGAGGAGGGAGGTTGCCTGCGACTGCAGTGGGAGCTGCGCAGAATGAGCACTCGATGATGCCACAGCAGCACACACCACAGCATAGCAGAGCCCAGAGACAGAGAAGAGAGCCAGAGAGAGAAAGAGAGAAGAGGAGAGAGAGCCGCAGAGAGAGAGAGAGATATGAGAGAGAGAGAGAGCCCAGAGAGAGCCCAGAGAGAGAGAGAGAGAGACAGACAAGAGAGAGAGGGACAGAGAGAGCGAGTGCGGCAGGACTAAGCTACAGAGGCAGTGCAGCAACAGTGCATGGATCTCTCTGTCATGGAAGGAGACCATTGCTCAGCACTCTCTCTCTCACTCTCTCTCTGCTCCTCTCTCTCTGCCCCTCTCTCTCTCTGCCTCCTCTCTCTCTCTGCCCCCTCTCCTCCGCCCCTCTCTTCTCTAAATCCTCTCTCTCTGCTCTCCTCTCTCTCTCCGTCTTCTCTCTCTCTGCCCTCTCTCTTCTTTCTCTCTCTGCTCCTCTCCTCATCTGTCTCTCCTCTCCTCTCTCTCTCTCGCTTCTCTCTCTCTGCTCCTCTCTCTCTCTGCCCTCTCTCTCTCTGCCCCTCTCTCTCTCTGCCCCTCTCTCTCTCGTGCCCTCTCTTCTCTGCCCCCCTCTGCTCTCTCTCTGCCCCTCTCTCTCTCTGCCTCCTCTCTCTCTGCCCCCTCTCTCTCTCTGCTCCTTTCTCTCTCTGCTCCTTTCTCTCTCTGCTCCTCTCTCTCCTCCTGCATATTTTTTTTATAGCTATTTGGAGATCAAAAAACAAGCAAAAATGACTCAAGCCATTATAACCGTGTTGCTGTTGCTTCCACACAACCTCAGTCAATAGGAAGACTGAACATTCCCCATCAGTCATATATGAATCTGGGACCTGAAACATCTCACCCTCAGTCCATATGGCAGACTGAAAGCATTCACCTCAGTCAACAATTAGGAGACTGAACAATTCACTCCTCAGTCTAACACAGGTGAGACTGAACATTCCACTGGCCGCCCAGTCAACAGGAGACTGAAACATTCCACCTCAGTCAACAGGAGACTGAACATTCACCCCGTCAACTAGGAGACTAATCCATTCACCTCAGTCAATACAGAGACTGAACATTCACCCTCCAAGTCAAGAGGACATGAACCATTCACCTCAGTCAACAGGAGACTGAACATTCACCTCAGTCAGTAGGAGACTGAACATTCACTCAGTCAATAGGGACTGAAACATTCACCTCAGTCAATAGGAGACTGAACAATTCAACCTCAGTCAATAGGAGACCTGAACATTCACCTCAGTCATAGGAGAGAACTGAACATTCACCTCAGTCAATAGAATGAAAATCAAGTCAACTAGGAGACTGAAAACATTCACGCTCAGTCATAGGAGACTGAACATTCACCTCAGTCAATAGAGTACTGAACATTCACCTCAGTCAATAGGGAGACTGAACATTCACCTCAGCAATAGAGGACTGAACATTACACTCCAAGTCTCAATAGGA
>NW_019944482.1:13335-19641 GCF_002910315.2 Salvelinus sp. IW2-2015 | reverse complement strand
CCAGGAGAGAGATAGGTCCCTAACTCTGCCGACTGCATATCTTTACTAATGATGACAGATCGGTATTAGTCTAACTCTGAGCGCATATCTTCACTAATGATTGACAGATTCAGATTATCAGTCCCGTTATAGTCTAACTAATGAGTTGCATATCTCACTAATAATGACAAGAATCAGTATAGTCTAACTCTGCGCCTTGCATAAATCTTTTTGACTAAGATGACAATCACGGTAGAGGTCTAATCTGAGGCTGCAATATCTTCAAACTTAATGATAGACAATCCGTTAGTCTAACTCTGCGCTGCATTCTGAAGTATATGATGACAGATCAGTTAAAGTCTAACTCTGAGCCTGCATATCTTCACTGATGATGACAGATCAGTTACAGTCTAACTCTGAGCTGCATATCCTTCATCTGATGATGACCAGATGCGTTTAGATCTACTCTGAAGCTGGCTCATATCTTTTGCACTTAATGGACTGACAGATCAGTTATATGTCTAGTGACTCTGAGCTGCAATAGTCTTCACTAATGATGACAGATAGGTTTATAGTCTCAAAATCTGAGCTGGCATCAATCCTTCAAAACTAATGATTGTGACAGATCAAGTTACAAGTCTAACTCCCCTGAGCTTGCCGATATTCTTCACTAATTATGACAGAATCTAGTTAAAGTTCTAACTCTAGCGTGCATATATCTCACTGACGAATGACAGATCAGTTATAGTCGTTATAGCTCTAACTTGAACTGCAATACTTCAACTGATCGGATGACAGATCAGTTATAGTCAGTTACAGTCTAACCTCTGAGCTGCATATGCTTCACTGAGTGATGACCAGATCAGTTTATAGTACAGTTAACAGTCTAACTCTGAGCTGCAATATTGTCACTGATGAATGACATGATCAGTTAGTAGTTCTTAACTCTGAGGCTGCATATCAATCACTGATGATTGGAACAGAAACATTATAGCTCAACATCTGAGCTGCATATCTTCACTAATGATGACAGATGCAGTTATTAAGTCCGCTCATAGCTCTAGATTCCTGCAGCTGCATTAATCTTCAACTAATGATGACAGATCAGTTATTAGTCTAACTCTGGCGCGCTGCATATCTTTACTAATGATGAAGCACAGGTAATGTCTAACTCTGCTGAGACTGCATACTTCACTAATGATGACAGATCAGTGTAAGTCGTTATAGTCTAACTCTGAGCTGCATATCTTTCACTAATGATGGACAGATCAGTATATCAGTCTAAACTCGGCCAGGCGCAGATATCTTTACTTTAAAAAATGATGACAGATCAGGTATAGTCTAACTCTCAGCCGTGCATACTCCTCTACTAATGATGAGACAGATCGCGTTAGTTATACTCTGCGCTGCATTATCTTAAGTAATCGATGACCAGATGCAAGTTAAAGTCAACTCTGAGCTGCATATTCTCACTGATGATGACAATCAGCCTTACAGTCGAACTCGTGGAGCCTGCCATATCTTCACTGATGATGACAGATCCGCTGTATAGTCTAACTCTGAGCTGCCATAACATCACTAATATGACAAGATCAGGTTATAGCTCCAACTCTGAGCTGGCATATCTTCAACTAATGATGACAGATCCCGTTATGAAGTCTAACTCTGCGCCTGCATATTACTTCCTAATGATGACAATCAGTTATAGTACTAACTCTGAGCTGCATATCTTTCAACTAATGATGACAAGTCAGTTAGTAGTCAGCATTTATAGACGTAACTCTGCCGCTGCATATCTTCATCTAATGATTGGACAGACAGCATACAGTCTAACATCTGAGCTGCATATTTACTAACTTTATGATGACAGAAGTCAGTTATAGTCTAACCTCTGAGCTGCATATCTTCACTGACGATGACATGATCAGTTATAGTGCAGGTTATAGTCTAACTCTGCAGCTGCATATTCTTCACCTGATGATGACAGATCAGTTATAGTCTTAACTCTGAGCTGCATATCCTTCACTCTGAATGGATGACAGAGTCAGTTATAGTCAGCTTACTAAGTTTAACTCGGCAGGCTGCCATATCTCACTGATGATGACAAGATCAGTTTATAGTCTAAACCTTCTGAGCTTGCATATCTTCAACTGCAGGTTTGACAGATCCGTTAGTCTACAACTTCGCCTGCAATATCTTAAGCTTAATGATGACAGAATCAGTTTAAAGTCTGAATCTGCAGTCTGCATATTCTGCACTGATGCATGAAAAACGAGATCACTTATATGTCAGTTACAGTCTAACTGCTGAGCTGCATATCTTCATCTAATAATTGACAGAGTCCGTTATAGTCTATACTCTGAGCTGATATCTTCACTAATGAGACAGATCAGTATAAGTCTAAACTCTGAGCCTGCAATATGACTCACTAATGACCTGAACAGATCAGTTATAGTCTATACTCTGCACCCTGCATATCTTCACCTTAATGATGACAAGTCAGTATTATAGCTCTAACTCTGCCGCTGCATATCTTCACTAATGATGACAGCATCAGTTATAGTCTAACTCTGAAGCTGGCTATCTCACTAATTGATGATAGATCTACAGTTATAAGTCTAACTCTGCAGCTGCATATCTTCACTAAGATGAACAGATCAGCTTTATAATCCATTATAGTCTAACTCTGCGCTGCATATCTTCACTACATGGAATGACAGGTAAACAGCGAGGAGGATCGCTGAGAGTACAGGCAAGAGATGAGAGAACTTTCTCTCCCTTTTCACATCTACAGAATAAAATTATCAAGTACAACGTGTGCTGATTGGTGCTGTGTGCTATGTATAACAGTGCCTCAAATGTGTGTCCATTGAGAACCTAATTATTATCTCTGAACGTCTGAACTCTCTCATGTTACACAACAACACCACATCAGATGCTGCAACGTGTGTTACAGATGCCTAGTCTGAGGCAAACAGGAGAGAAGTCCGACACCGTCCGCTCGGTGCGCATGCCAAGTCCCCGACAACGAACGAGGCTGAGTCCTCCAAGCTGCCTTTCATCTGCTCCCACAATGCACCAGGGAGATATCGCAAGAGGGACACTGATTGGACCAGCATAAGAGCCTGCCTCTAATGAGAGCTTGACAGAGAGCCTGACAAAGAGACACGATATGCGTAGCAGAAAAATATACGATAGCTATGACAGCTCTGTGTGTGTGGTGTGTGTGTGTGTGTGTGTGTGTGTGTGTGTGTGTGGTGCTGTGTGTGTGTGGTGTGTGCTGGGTTGTGTGATGTGTGTGTGTGTGTGTGGTTGTGTGGGTGTTGTGTGTGAATGTTTACCGTGAGAAATCAAAATCAGAGGAAAATCAGAGGAAAAGTAGCAGCCAGTAGAATTATAAATGATTAAATGAGGGTATTTTGACTTTATAAAATGACATTTAACTAGCTCTAATTACCAATCACAGATTGCCCCTTTAAAGACCATAGACATGTACCAATGAATTAATATAGACATCTACAGCATTAAAGCCACAGTCTGGGATCTGGCATTGATGCTGAAATCCCTAATCTAGGGATTTCACATGACAGGGAATACAGATATACATCTGTTGGTCCCAGATCCCTTAAACAAAAGAAGTAAAAAGTAGGAGCGTGGATCAGAAAACCAGTCAGTATCTGATGTGACCACCGTTTGCTTCATGCAGCACGACACATCTCCTTCACATAGAGTTGGTCAGGCTGTTGATTGTGGCCATTCCTTATCATTCTGACACGAGGTGATGGCACTGGGCCTCAGGATGTCGTCACGGYATCTCTGTGCATTCAAATTGCCATCAATAAAATGCAATTGTGTTCATTGTCCGTAGCTTAAGCCGGCCCCATAACATAACCCCACCGTCACCATGGGGCACTCTGTTCACAACGTTGACATCGGCAAACTGCACGCCCACACAACGCCATCTGTGAAAAGCACACTTCTCCAGCGTGCCAGTGGCCATTGAAGGTGAGCATTTGCCCACTGAAGTCGGTTACGACACCGAACTGCAGTCAGGTCAAGACCCTGATGAGGACGACGAGCATGCAGATGAGTTTCCCTGAGACGGTTTCTGACAGTTTGTGCAGAAATTATACGGTTGTACAAACCTACAGTTTCATCAGCTGTCCAGGTGGCTCGTCTCAGACGATCCCGCAGGTGAAGAAGCCGGATATAGAGGTCCAGGTTACACGTGGTCTGCGGCTGTGAGGCTGGTTGGACGTACTGCCAAATTCTCTAAAACAACGTTGGAGGCGGCTTATGGTAGAGAAATGAACATTCAATTCTCTAGCAACAGCTCTGGTGGACATTCCTGCAGTCAGCATGCCAATTGAATGCTCCCTCAAAACTTGAGACACCTGTGGCATTGTGTTGTGTGACAAAACTGCACATTTTAGAGTACCATTTTAAGCCTCCCGGGTGGCGCAGTGGTCTAGGGCACTGCATCGCAGTGCTAGCTGCGCCACCAGAGTCTCTGGGTTCGCGCCCAGGCTCTGTCGCAGCCGGCCGCGACCGGGAGGTCCGTGGGGCGACGCACAATTGGCATAGCGTCGTCCGGGTTAGGGAGGGTTTTGCCGGTAGGGATATCATTGTCTCATCGCGCTCCAGCGACTCCTGTGGCGGGCCGGGCTCAGTGCGCGCTACAAAGGGGGCCAGGTACACGGTGTTTCCTCCGACACATTGGTGCGGCTGGCTTCCGGGTTGGAGGCGCGCTGTGTTAAGAAGCAGTGCGGCTTGGTTGGGTTGTGCTTCGGAGGACGCATGGCTTTCGACTTCGTCTCTCCCGAGCCCGTACGGGAGTTGTAGCGATGAGACAAGATAGTAATTACTAGCGATTGGATACCACGAAAATTGGGGAGAAAATGGGATAAAATAATAAAAAATAAAAAATAGCGAATAGGGCTCTGGTCAAAGTAGTGCACTATACAGGGAACAGGGTCCATTTGGGAAGCCAGATTTATACCTCCTACTATACCCTACACCATAACTAACTTATTCTAACAAGAATCCCATCGATAGCATTCAATATTCACCTATCAAAGAGAACAACAACATGGCGTCCCAAATAGCACCCTATTCCCTATATAGTGCCCTACTTAGCACCCTATTCCCTATAAAGATCACTACTTGGCACCCTATTCCTTGTATAGAGCACTACTTAGCACCCTATTCCCTATATAGATCACTACTTGGCACCATATTCCCTGTATAGAGCACTACTTAGCACCCTATTCCCTGTATAGATCACTACTTAGCACCCTATTCCCTATATATAGAGCACTAGTTCTTACCCGGGCCCACCTAGGAGGCATCAAAGCCAGGCTGTTCAAAGCGTTTAATCCCTCCCTGCATCCAAAATCATTATCTGCTGGATCAGCTGCTCTTGGACCAATTTATTTTACCAATCTACCTACCGCTTTAAAGGACACACAGACACAGACACAAACACACACAGACACACCCACAGACTAGGGCTGTGCATCTTTTCCTTTCAAGACGATTCAAGACGTATCTCGATGGGCTCCGATACGATACAGGAACGATGCGGTTTAGTTTGAAACGATTCGGTGGGATTCGGTTTGATTAGAGAATGAATCGATGCGACTCGGTTCGATACGATTCGATGCACTAATATTTGATGCATAAACACACTCCTGCTGATGGAACTCATGAGCTGAATCTCTCTGAGCTGAATGTCTCTGAGCTGGATCTCTCTGAGCTGGGCCTCTCTGAGCTGGACCTCTCTGAGCTGGATCTCTCTGAGCTGGACCTCTCTGAGCTGGATCTCTCTGAGCTGGGCCTCTCTGAACTGGATCTGTCTGAGAAGGGCCTCTCTGAGCTGGGCCTCTCTGAGCTGGGCCTCTCTGAGCTGGGCCTCTCTGAGCTGGGCCTCTCTGAACTGGATCTGTCTGAACTGGATCAGTCTGTTTGTCTGTCTGTGGTAGAGGTCGACCGATTATGATTTTTCAATGCCGATACTGATACCGATTATTGGAGGACCAAAAAAGCCGATACCGATTAATCGGCCAATTAAAAAAAAAAAATCTTTGTAATAATGACAATTACAACAATACTGAATGAACACTTATTTTAACTTAATATAATACATCAATAAAATCAATTTAGCCTCAAATAAATAATGAAACATGTTCAATTTGGTTTAAATAATGCAAAAACAAAGTGTTGGAGAAGAAAGTAAAAGTGCAATATGTTGCCATGTAAAAAAGCTAACGTTTAAGTTCCTTGCTCAGAACATGAGAACATATGAAAGCTGGTGGTTCCTTTTAACAT
>NW_019944482.1:0-11735 GCF_002910315.2 Salvelinus sp. IW2-2015 | reverse complement strand
TCTATCACCCCACTACCACTATCAGATTAGAGCCATAAAGGAGACTAGACATCTATCACCCACTACCACTATCAGATTAGAGCCATAAGGAAGTAGACATCTACCACCCCACTACCACTATCAGATTAGAACCATAAAGGAGAAATCTACCACCCCACTACCACTATCAGATTAGAGCCATAAGGGAGACTAGACATCTACCACATCACTACTACTATCAGATTAGAGCCATAAACGAGACTAGACATCTACAACCCCACTACACTTCAGATTACGAGCCATAAAGGAGACTAGACATCTATCACCCGACTACCACTATCAGATTAGAGCATAAGGGAGACTAGACATCTATACCCCACTACCACTATCAGATTAGAGCCATAAAGGAGACTAGACATCTATCACCCCACTACCACTATCATATTAGAGCCATAAAGGAGACTGACATCTATCACCACCACTACACTAGATTAGAGCCATAAGGGAGACTAGACATCTATCAGCCCCACTACCACTATCAGATTAGAGCCATAAAGGAGACTAGACATCTACCACCCCACTACCACTATCAGATTAGAGCCATAAAGGAGACTAGACATCTACCACTATCAGATTAGAGCCATAAAGGAGACTAGACTCTATCACCCCACTACCACTATCAGATTAGAGCCATAAAGGAGACTAGACATCTCCACCCCACTACCACCTATCAGATAGAGCCATAAAAGGAGACTAGACATCTACCACTATCAGATTAGAGCATAAAGGAACTAGACATCTATCACCCACTACCACTATCAGATTAGAGCCATAAAGGAGACTAGACATCTATCACCCACTACCACTATCAGATTAGAGCCATAAGGAAGACTAGACATCTACCACCCCACTACCACTATCAAGATTAGAACCATTAAAGGAGAAATCTACCACCCCACTACCACTATCAGATTAGAGCCATAAGGGAGACTAGACATCTACCACATCACTACAACTTTCAGATTAGAGCCATAACGAGACTAGACATCTACCACCCATATCAGATTAGAGCCATAAAGGAGACTAGACATATACCACCCCACTACCACTATAATTAGAGCCATAAGGGAGACTAGACATCTACCACATTCACTACTACTATCAGATTAGAGCCATAAACGAGACTAGACATCTACCACCCCACTATCAGATTAGAGAGCCATAAAGGAGTACTAGACATCTACCACCCCATGACCACTATCAGATTAGAGCCATAAGGAGAAACTAGACATCTACCCACCCCACTACCACTATCAAAGATTAGAGCCATAAGGAGGCTAGACATACTACACCCCACTACCACTATCAGATTAGAGCCAATAAAGAGACTAGCAATCTACCACACTACCACAATCAGATTAGAACCATAAAGGAGACTAGACATCTACCACCCCACTACCACTATCAGATTAGAGCCAAAAGGAGACTAGACATCGACCACTATCAGATTAGAGCCAAAAAGGAGACTAGACATCTACCACCCCTACCACTATTCAGATTAGGCCATAAAGAAGACTAGACATCTACCACCCCACTACCACAATCAGATTAGAACCTAAAGAGACTAGACATCTACCACCCACTACCCTATCAGATAGAGCCATTAAAGGAGACTAGACATCGACCACTATAGTATTAGAGCCAAAAAGGAGACTAGACACTACCACCCCAATACCACTATCAGATTAAAGCCATAATGAGAATCTACCACCCCACTACCAATCAGATTAGAACCATACAGGAGACTAGAATCTACCACCCCACTACCACTATCAGATTAGAGCCATTCCTCTCTCTGTTCCCTCTCTCTGTCCCCTCTCTCTGTTCCCTCTCTTCTGTTCCTCTCTCTGTTCCTCTCTCTGTTCTCTCTTCGTCCTCTCTCTGTTCCCTCTCTCTGTTCCTCTCTCTGTTCCCTCTCTCTGTCCCTCTCTCTGTTCCTCTCTCTGTTCCCTCTCTCTGTTCCGCTCTCCCCTTCCCCTCTCTCTGTCCCCTCTTCTGTCCCCTCTCTCTGTCCCTCTCTGTTCCTCTCTCTGTTCCCTCCCCTTTTCTCTGTTCCCTCTCTCTGTCCCCTCTCTCTGTCCCTCTCTCTGTTCCTCCCCCTTTCTCTGTTCCCTCTCCTTGTTCCCTCGCTCTGTACCCTCTCCTCTCTCTGCTGTCCCTCTCTGTTTCCCTCTCCCTTCCTCTCTCTGTCCCCTCTCTCTGTGTCCTCTCTCTGTACCCTCTCTCTGGTTCCCTCTCTCTGTACCCTCTCTCGTACCCTCTCTCTGTTCCTCTCTTCTGTTCCCTCTCTCTGTTCCCTACTCTCTGTCCCTCTCTCTGTCCCTCTCTCTGTCCCGTCTCTCTTCTCTCTCTTCTGTCCCTCTCTCTGTCCCCTCTCGCTGTCCTCTCTCTGTTCCCTCTCTCTGTTCCCTCTCTCTGTCCCTCTCTCTGTTCCTCTCTCTGTTCCCTCCTCTCCTCGTTCCTCTCTCTGTTCCCTCTCTCTGTCCCCTCTCTCTCGTCCCTCTCTCTGTTCCCTCTCTCTGTCCGCTCTCTCTGTTCCTCTCTCTGTTCCCTCTCTCTGTCCCTCTCTCTGTCCCCTCTCTCTGTTCCCTTCTCTCTGTCCCTCTCTCTGTTCCTCTCTCTGTTCCTCTCTCTGTTCCTCTCTCTGTCCCCTCTCTCTGTTCCCTCTCTCTGTTCCTCTCTCTGTGCCTCTCTCTGTGCCCTCTCAATTCAATTCAAAGGGCTTTATTGGCATGGGAAACATGTGTTAACATTGCCAAAGCAAGTGAGGTAGATAATTACAAAAGTGAAATAAACAATACAAATTAACAGTAAACATTACACATACAGAAGTTTCAAAACAATAAAGGACATTACAAATGTCATATTATATAGATACAGTGTTGTAACAATGTACAAATGGTTAAAGTACACAAGGGAAAATAAATAAAGCATAAATATGGGTTGTATTTACAATGGTGTTTTGTTCTTCACTGGTTGCCCTTTTCTTGTGGCAACAGGTCACAAATCTTGCTGCTGTGATGGCACACTGTGGAATTTCACCCAGTAGTATGGAGAGTTTATCAAAATTGGATTTGTTTTCGATTCTTTGTGGATCTGTGTAATCTGAGGGAAATATGTCTCTCTAATATGGTCATACATTGGGCAGGAGGTTAGGAAGTGCAGAGAGTTCCCTGTCTCTGTTCCCTCTCTCCTTCCCTCTCTCTGTTCCTCTCTCTTGTCCCTCTCTCTGTCCCCTCTCTCTGTCCCCTCTCCCGTCCCTCTCCCGTCCCCTCTCTCCGTTCCATCTCCCTGTCCCCTCTCTCTGTCCTCCCCCATCACTCTCTCTGTTCCTCTCTCCTTCATCTCCATGTTCGTCTCCATGTCTCCTCTCTCTGTCCCCTCTCCCCGTCCCCTCTCTCTGTTCCTCTCTCCTTCCTCTCCATGTTCCGTCTCCATGTTCCCTCTCCCTGTTGCTTCTCTGTCCCCTCTCTCTCTGTTCCCTCTCTGTTCCCTCGCATCCACTCAGCACGGGAGCTAAGCCTCCGTTACTCCGCTAGCCATAAATAATCACGATTACTAAAACCCACAGACAGAACCGTACTATAGTGTATGAAATATGTCTGTTGTTAAGTACCACACAGAAAGCACAACAGCAGTGACAATTAGCATTACTTACACGGCTACCTAGCTAGCGATGCTACGATATCATCTCAAATCCAAAAAGGATTTCAATTACACTGCAGCGTAGCAGTAATCATCAGGTATCTGTGGAGACTTGATAAGCCAGCTAGCCTGCTGCTACGCCTACCATACAATCTGTATCACGTCAAGACACAGAGAGGTGGGGGCTGTGTCGGTGTGGGGCTGTGCGGGGTGGTGGCTGTGTCGGGTGGTGGCTGTGTCGGGGTGGTGGGGGCTGTGTCGGGGTGGTGGGGGCTGTGTCGGGGGGTGGTGGGGGCTGTGTCGGGGGTGGTGGGGGCGTGTCGGGGGTGGTGGGGGCTGTGTCGGGGGTGGTGGGGGCTGTGTCGGGGGTGTGGGGGCTGTGTCGGGGGTGGTGGGGGCTGTGTCGGGGTGGTGGGGCTGTGTCGGGGTGGTGGGGGCTGTGTCGGGGGTGTGGGGCTGTGTCGGGGTGGGTGGGCTGTGTCGGGGGGTGGTGGGGGCTGTGTTCGGGGTGATGGGGGGCTGTGTCGGGGGTGGTGGGGGCTGTGTCGGGGGGTGGGGGCTGTGTCGGGGTGGTGGGGGCTGTGTCGGGGGTGGTGGGGGCTGTGTCCGGGGTGGTGGGGGCTGTGTCGGGGGTGGTGGGGGAACAGTAGAAGTGACAGAGAGGCTGCTGCTCAAACCGGAGGCTCACCGCTAACAGACAGGGAGTGTGTGTGTGTGTGTGTGTGGTGTGTGTGTGTGTGTGTGTGGTGTGTGTGTGTGTGGGTGTGTGTGTGTGTGTGTGGGGTGTGTGGTGTGTGTGTGTGTGTGTGTGTGTGTGTGTGTATGGTGTGGTGTGTCTTCAGTTGGGAGAGAGGGAGACAAAGTAAAGGTGGGAGGGAAGAGCGACTTTCAAGGACACACACACCTGTCCTATACACAACACACACACACACACACCACACACACACCACACACCTCCTCACCCTCCACATCCCTCTCTCTCCCTCCCCTCTCCCACTCTGTCCTTCTCTCCCTCTCACCATGTAATGGAGCCCATACGTTAAACAGATGAATCCCTGTGTCATAGCGTGGTCAGTAGCTCTCAGACAAAAGCCATTAAGCTTATTGATGACAGGGAGCTGGAACACATCTCCGGAAGTCAAATAGTTAATTTGTGCGTGTTAGGACATGTTATCTTTGAGTTAATCGGGGCGGCAGGTAGCCTCGTGGTCAGAGCGTTGTGCCAGTAACCGGAAGGTTACTAGATCGAATCCCCGAGCTGACAAGGAAAAAATATGTCATTCTGCCCCTGAACAAGGCAGTTAACCCACTGTGCCCCTGGGCGCCGATGTCGTTATAAGGTTCTACCTGCAATCCAATCACAAGCCTGAACAAATACAGACGGACSAATCAGAACACGTCTTTGCCATGTCCATCTAAGTATGTTCTGGTCTAGCCAGCAATAATGGCGCGCAAAGCGACACCGTCTTATAGGTACTAATGATGATGTCACATCGTTGTTCAGTAATTCATCTGATGACGATGATACATGTCTTCATGTAWTATCTTATGTGTTCTGACTATCTTTGGTAAAATAGTATTATTCTAACATTTATGTATTCAAATAGCAACATTCTTCTTCAAAAAGTGTCAGCCTTATGGCTGAACCTAGATTGATTTACAAAATCTCTCAGGATTTTTCATACTTTAGGTACGTTTTTAGGTACATTTAAGGTTCGGACCTTAACGGGTAAAACAGAAGAATTCACTACCAAACAGTTCTGAGATCTGGGATGTGAAAACATTGATGCTGAATACATCAGAACTACGCTTTACGCAGATAATCCCAAGGTCACGAAACGTAAACTCAATAATGGGTATTTCATCATGGTGTATTTTACATGGACACATAAAACGTGTAGACACCTGGTCAAAATGTGTGCACTACATAGGGAATAGGGTGCCATAGGGCTCTGGTCTAAAGTAGTGCACTACATAGGGAATAGGGTGCCATAGGGCTCTGGTCTAAAGTAGTGCACTACATTAGGGAATAGGGTGCCATAGGCTCTGGTCTAAAGTAGTGCACTACATAGGAATAGGGCCCTGGTCCAAAATGTGTGCACTACATAGGGAATAGGGTACCATAGGGCTCTGGTCTAAAGTAGTGCACTACATAGGGGATAATTAGGTCCCTCTGGTCAAAAATGTTGCACTACATAGGGAATAGGGTACCATAGGGCTCTGGTCTAAATAGTGCACTACATAGGGAATAGGGTCCATAGTGCTCTGGTCTAAAGTAGTGCACTACATAGGGAATAGGGGTCCCTCGGTGTCAAAATGTGTGCCCACTACATAGGAATAGGGTGACCATAGGCTCTGCGTCTAAAGTAGTGCACTACATAGGGAATAGGGTGCCATAGGGCTCTGGTCTAAAGTAGTGCACTACATAGGAATAGGGTGAAATGTGGGCGATTATTTCTGCTGCCAAATTTAATCATATCTGGTTTAGCTTCATGAAGCCTTTGCTTTTTGACTGCTGTGTCTTGCCATCTCCTCGTGTGTGTGTGTTGGTGTGTGTGTGTGTGTGTGTTGTGTGTTGTGTGTGTGTGTGTGTGTGTGTGTGTGTGTGTGTGTGTGTGTGTTGTTGTGTGTGTGTGTGTGTCTCTCTCTCAAGGATCCGAGGCTGTTCCCATGGAATGTATGCAGTGTTCTATTTCACCTCTACAAGACGGATATAAAATCACAACCTTATTGGAACAGCTAAGCCTGGCATAACCTTTAAGGCTGCTTCAATAACACCTTTAGAGGTACCAGAGCTGTCTGTCTGGCTCAATACCACCTTTAGAGTATCAGGAGAGTCTGTCTGGCTCAATAACACCTTTAGAGGTACCAGAGCTGTCATGTCTGGCAATACCACCTTTAGAGGATCAGGAGATGTCTGTCTGGCTCCAATACCACCTTTAGAGGTACCAGGAGCTGTCTGTCTGGCCTCAATACCACCTTTAGAGGTACAGGAGGCATGTTCTGTCTGGCTCAATACCACTTTAGAGGTACCAGAGACTGTCTGTCTGGCTCAATACCACCTTTAGAGGTACCAGGAGCTGTCTGTCTGGCTCAAATACCACCTTTAGAGGTACAGGAGATGTCTTCTGGCTCAATACCACCTTTAGTCGGTACAGAGCTGTCTGTCTGCTCAATACCACCTTTAGAGGTACCAGGAGCTGTCTGTCTGGCTCAATACCACCTTTAGAGGTACCAGGAGCTGTCTGTCTGCTCGTAATACCACCTTTAGAGGTACAGGAGTGTCTGTCTGGCTCAATACCACCTTTAGGAAGGTACCAGGAGCTGTCTGTCTGTGCTCAATAACACCTTTAGAGTACAGGAGCTGTCTGTCTGGCTCAATACCACCTTTAGAGGTATCAGGAGCTGTCTGTCTGACTCAATACCACCTTTAACAGTACCAGGAGCTGTCTGCCTGCTCAATTACCACAGCCCGCCCGCCAGTCAGTCCATCAGTCAGTCAGTCAGTCCACCATACTACTACTGTCTGAGGGCCTCACTCCAAATCTCGCTCTCTCTCTCTCTCGCTCTTCTCTTCTCATGAACCTGTAGTACAGGAAATAGAAGTGTGATCCGGGGGTAGGTTTTTTCTTTGTCCTAACACTAAAATTACCTACTACATAAGAATCCCCTCATCAAAAAAAAAAACGGTAGCTATTTTCCTGAATTTTCCAAAGTGTTATAGCTTTTTTTATTTTCCAAGAAAGCTTTCTTTTTTTTTCCCAAGCACCTGATACTCATCACAAGACAGACCGGTCTTCTAACCTCACACATGACTTGGGAACAATCTCCAACCCTTATAGCTCAATGAGAAGCATGTTTAGCTAAAACAACCACCTGACCCGCAAACAAGAGGAACCAAAGAATCACTAAATGGAACCAAAGAATCACTAAAGGAACCAAAGAACCAGCCTAAGGACCAAAGAATCAACTAAAGGAACCAAAGAACACTGACAGGGAAACCAACAGAATCACTGGGAACCAAAGAATTCAACTAAAGAACCAAAGATCAACTAAAGGAACAAAGAATCACCTAAAGGAACAAGAATCCAGCTAAAGGAACCAAAAGATCAACTATACAGGAACCAAAAAACCAGCTAAGGGAACCATAAGAATCAAGCTAAAGGAACCAAAGAATCAACTAAAGGAACCAAAGAATCAAGCTTAGGAACCAAAGAATCAGCTAAATGGAACCAAAGAATCAGCTAAAGGAACCAAAGAAACCAGCTAAGGGAACCAAAAGAATCAACTAAAGGAACCAAAGAACCAGCTAAGGGAACCAAAGAATCAGTATAGGGAACCAAAGAAATCAACTAAAGGAACCCAAAGAGAATCAACTAAAGGAACCAAAGAATCACAACTTAATAGGAAACCAAAGAACCAGCTAAGGGAACCAAGAATCAACTAAGGAACCAAAGAATCCAGCTAAGGGAACCAAAGAATCAAGCTAAGGGAACCAAAGAATCACTAAGGAAACCAAAGAATCACTAAGGAACCAAAGAATCAGCTAAGGGAACCAAAGAATCAGCTAAAGGAACCAAAGAACCAGCTAAGGGAAACCAAAGAATTCAATAAAGGAACCAAGAAACCAGCTAAGGGAACAAAGAACCAGCTAAGGAACCAAAGAACCATTGCTAAATCAACACCTGACCGCAAACAAGAGGAACAAGATCAGCAAAACAAAGAATAACTAAGGACCAAGCCAGCTAAAGAATCAATAGGAACCAAAGAATCAAACAAAGGAACCAAAGAACCAGCTAAGGGAACCAAAGAATCAACTAAAGGAACCAAAGAATCACTGACAGCCTCTGAATCCAACAGATCACTTCGGGGAACCAACTAATTTATCAGACCACAAACAGAACCCAGTTGCTCAGTGCCACTCGACTCAGCGTAGAACGTTTCCCCTAAATGTATGTATATATAGAGAGAGAGAGAGAACAAAACCAGAGATAAATTCTTATTTTAATGTCCTACTCCATTTATCCTAGAATAATAATTAAACGACGTGAAAAGGAACCAGTGGAGACGGATGGAAAAAGTGTTCTCTAAATGTGTTGATCGCTATCGCTAAATGTATAGCTAAATGTATTGATAAATGTATCGCTAAATATATAGATAAATGTATAGCTAAATGTATAGCTAAATATATCGCTAAATATACAGTGAAATATATCGCTAAATGTATAGCTAAATGTATAGCTAAATATGTAGCTAAATATATTGCTAATGTATAGCTAAATATATAGCTAAATGTATAACTAAATATATAGATAAATATATAGCTAACAATGACAATCATTATTAGACCATGTAGTTTGAATATTGTACCAACGAACAGGACATAAAGGAGTCTGATGGAGTCTGGACCCCGGCATGTTGTGGTTTAATCATTTCACATTGATCACTTGTAATGTTCCAACCAGGCATCATCATCATCATCATCATCATCATCATACACACACACACACACACACACACACACACACAAACACCACAATAACCATGGATTCCTGCAGAAACTGCTTCAGCTAATTCTACATGTCTTTTCTCCAGCTAAAAGATGCATCAACTACTATGTAATCAGTCAGCAACATTATTTTAGCTCTTATTCTACGCCTACAAGCTTATCCTTCTCCTGAGATTTCTCTCTCTCCCTCCTCTTGTCCTCTCTTCTCCCGCCCCCCTCTCTCTCCCTCCCCCTTCTTTCTCCTCCCTCCTCTCTCTCCCTCCCCATCTTTCTCTCTCAATTTCAATTCAATTCAAGGGGCTTTATTGGCACGGGAAAACATATGTTAACATTGCCAAAGCAAGTGAAGTAGATAATAAAGAAAAGTGAAATAAGCAATAAAAAAAATGAACAGTACACACTTTTCTGCGAGGAGGCAGAGTCATTAGATCGTTTGATTGTTTTGGTACTGTCCATATGTAGCTTGCTTTTGGTCACAGGTCCAGGAATGGCTGAAGAATTGCAACATTTACCTGAAGCCAACTCTGCAGATAGCACTGCTGGGTGATTTGAAAAGTAATAGTCAATCGATCAATAATATAATAATTATTTTAGCAAAAAAAATGTTTATCTTTAATTTACAATCTGTAGAAACTATAAAGAATAGAAAGGCTCAGAGCTCTTTGTGAAGCATCACAGCACAGCTGAAAAATGTATGGCAAATAGAAATCCAATATGGATGGTGTTGAGAGATAGATTGGAGGGGTTGAATGGAGCTGAAGGGTGGGACTAATAACAACAGAAAAGCAATGTAAAACATACGGGGTCTGTAAAATGTATATATAGGTTCAGAACTTTTGTGAAATAGCACAGTTACAAATAAGATCAACTGGATGGACATCAGAAATAGAAAACAAACAACAAATAAACTATTGTAAAACAGATTGTGTCTGTAAAATGTGTATAAGATGTATAAACTGAAGGTAGAAAACTAAGTGTTATTGTTTATTAGTTTACTCCAATTAGGGGAGGGGTGGTCGGGTTTGGGGAGTAATAAAGGAAAATATATGTTTAAAATATATGTGTATATACAGTGGGGAGAACAAGTATTTGATACACTGCCGATTTTGCAGGTTTTCCTACTTACAAAGCATGTAGAGGTCTGTAATTTRTATCATAGGTACACTTRAACTGTGAGAGACGGAATCTAAAACAAAAATCCAGAAAATCACATTCTATGATTTTTAAGTAATTAATTTGCATTCCACTGTATATTCATGTTGATATATATGTGGGTATGTCCTGGGGCTCTGTTTGCGTTTGTGAACAGAGCCCCAGGACCAGCTTGCCATGGGGCTCTTCTCCAGGTTCATCTCTCTGTAGGTGATGACTTTGATATGGAACGATTGTGAATTGCTCCCTTTTAGGTGGTTGTAGAATTTAACGGCTCTTTTCTGGATTTTGATCATTAGCGGGTATCTGCCTATTTCTGCTCAGCGTGCATTATTTGGTGTTTTACGTTGTACACAAAGGATATTTTTGCTGAATTCTGCATGCCGTTTCTCAGTTGGGAGTTTGTCCCATTTTGTGAATTCTTGGTTGGTGAACGGACCCCAGACCAAACAACCATAAAGGGCAATGGGTTCTATAAGATTCAAGTATTTTTAACCAGATCCTAATTGTTATGTCGAATTTGATGTTCCTTTTGATGGCATAGAAMGCCCTTCTTGCCTTGTCTCTCAGATCGTTAACAGATTTGTGGAAGTTACCTGTGGCACTGATGTTTAGGCCAAGGTATGTATCGTTTTTTTGTGTGCTCTAGGGCAACGGTGTCTCGATGGAATTTGTGTTCGTGGTCCTGGCAACTAGACCTTTTTTGGAACAAAATTATTTTTGTCTTCCTGAGATTTACTGTCAGGGCCCAGGTCTGAAAGTATCTGTGCAGAAGATCTACAGTTGAAGTCGGAAGTTTACATACACTTACATATACATACACTTGGAGTCATTAAAATTCATTTTTCAACCACTCTACTTTAGCAAGTCGGTTAGGACTTACTTTGTCGGTTAAGACCTACTTTGTGCATGACACAAGTCATTTTTCCAACAATTGTTTCCAGACAGATTATTTCACTCAATGTATAACAATTCCAGTGGGTCAGAAGTTTACATACATTAAGTTGAACGTGCCTTTAAACAGCTTGGAAAATTCCAGACAATTTTGTCATGGATTTAGAAGCTTCTGATAGGCTAATTGACATAATTTGAGTCAATTGGAGGTGTACCTGTGGATGTATTTCAAGGCCTACCTTCAAACTCAGTGCCTCTGTCACGTTCCTGACCTTATTTCCTTTGTTTAGTCTTGTTTAGTTGGTCAGGACGTGAGCTGGGTGGGCATTCTATGTTATATGTTTCTATGTTGGGTTGTCAACTAGCCTGATATGGTTCTCAATCAGGGGCAGGTGTTTTACGTTTCCTCTGATTGAGAACCATATTAAGGTTGACTGTTTCTCACTGTTTGTTTGTGGGCGATTGTTGCCGTGTCTGTGTTTGTGCGCCACACGGT
>NW_019944481.1:164097-176632 GCF_002910315.2 Salvelinus sp. IW2-2015 | reverse complement strand
TGATTTACCTGGTACTGTCTCCCTGACACAGAAGCCTGTGTATTGTATAGCGTGTAGAGTCTACCCTAGCGACATGCGCTTAATGATACTTAGGTCTATACACAACAATGCTCGATGAACTGTAATAGTACTACCCATACGACAATATAATCTGATGATGACTGTATGTCTACCTTTAAACATATACTGATTCGGATACTGAATAGTTCTACGCCTACACAGGGAGTGCCTTACTGTAAGTGACTTCCAGTTCTTGACTGGTCTACACGTAGAGCGCGCTATACTGTCTTAGCGGTAGACGTTCTGACAACCTATGTGCGATGCAATGCTATTGAACTGTAAGGTACTACCGGTAGCACATCGAATGCTATGCAACGTATTCTACCCTACACAGCATGCTAGGTAGAGTACTTGTAGATCTTTACACAAATGCTATGATGACTAGTAGTCTACTCCTACACATGCTATATACAATGTAGTCTACCTACACATGCTATGATACTGTAGTCTAGCCCGTCTGACAGCCAATGCCTATGATACTGTATGGTTCTACCCTACAACCAAAAAAAATAGCCTTATGGGGGATTACTTGCGTAGTCTACCCGACAACAATGCAAGATACTTCTAGCTTTACACAATGCTAATGATACTGAGTCTACCCTACACAACTGCTATGATACTGTATCACCCTACCACAATGCTATGATCACTTAGCTCTACCCTAGCACAATTTATGATACTTAGTCTACCCTACACAAATGCTATGATACTGTACGTCGTATTACACAATTGCCATGATACTGTAGTCACCCTACACATGCATTTATGAGTAACTGTTGTCTCATTACACAATGTTAATTGATGACTCTTAGTTCTATTACATCAGATGCATATACTGTAGGTCCTATTGGTACACGAACTGTTGACTATAATCACTGTAGTTGATAGACACGATTCGCTATGAATACTGATAGTCTACGCCGTACAGCCCAATCGCTATGCCATAACTGTAGGTCGTACCCGCGTAAACACAATCATTGCTTGATGAACTGCTAGTCTTATTAACACAAAATGGCTATTACTGTGAGGTGCTTACCCTCTACCAGAGTGATAATATGAAATACTTGTAGTTCCAATCTACACCAACTGCTCACTATACGTGTACGTCGTAACCCTGATCACCAGCATCTGCTACAGTAGATACTTGTAGTCTTATAAGCAATCTACATGCTATAGTGACTGGTAGTCTTACCCTCACAATGCTGTTCGGTATGGTACTGTGATCTTGACGCCGCTCTAGCACAGATGCTATTACTGTGTCTACCCTTACTACAAATGCTATGATACTGTGGTCTAGTGTACAGCGAGTATTTCGTAGTGAGTAAACTGTATGCTACCCTAGCAGCAAAGTAGCTTGATATGCTGGTAAGTCTACCGACCACAAGTAGCTATGAAGTACTGTAGTACTATTACCACAATGCTATGATACTGTAGTTGCTACCAGCGTGACAACAATGCATGTGTAACTAGGGTATGTCGATAAACCCTACACAATGCTTAGGTGGATAGCTGTAGGTCTATTGATCACAGATGCTCTGATAGCGAGTCTTACTCTCTAGCACCACATAAGCTCGTGATGACTGTGTGGCGTTGAATTAACAGACGCTCATAGCACTATGAGTGAGCTTATTATACTAGTTGTAGTGGTACCGTCTACACATCATGCTTATGATATACTAATATCTTCTACCCTACACAATGGCTATGATACTGTAATGCGTACCTATCAACAAGGGCGTTGATGAGAGTAGCTATAGTAAGATCCTATCGTACACATGACCGATGGATACTGATATATCTTTACTCCTCACGTACAATGCTAGTGATACTGTAGCGTGACCGTTAACACGTAATGCAGTGATCGATAGCTGTAAGGTGCTACGCCTACAGTCAATGCGCTCTTCGTATACTCTAGTAGTGCTACTCTACCACAGAAAGCTCTATACTTGATTCTAGTGCTACCCCTACTACAGTAGTGCTATGATGACTGAGTGCCTGCATACGGACCAACACCCTAATGCCTGATGGTAACTGGTATTTAACTAAGCCCTACACAATCATGATACTTAGGTCACGGGTCTACGCCTACACAATGACTATGAATGAACTGTAAGTCGAATTTACACAATGCTATTATACTGCTCAGTCTACTCCTACACAATCTATGATAACTGTAAGTGCTACCCTACACAGTATCCTATGATACTTAGATCAATACCCTACACAATTGCTATCGAATACTGGTATGTGCGTAGAACCCTTTACTACAATGCTATTGCGGATAGCTGTAGATCATACCCAAACATTTTATACAGAAGTGCTATGATAACTTAGGTCTTTGTACACAAATGAAAGCTATAGAAACTGATGTAGTAGTCCCATCCCTACTCGAATTGTCTTAATAAGGACTATATCTACACCGTACACAAAGCTATGATTACTGCTGAGTCCTGACCCTACACAAATTTACTATGACAACTGTAGTCCTGACCCGTACACAATGCTATGATCTGTAGTCTATATATACAACAATGCCAAGTGATACTGTGACGTCTACCCTACACAAATGCTATGAATCACTTAGGTACATAACCTACACACATGCTGATGGCTAGTATCTGTAGTCTACCTGCTACCATCAAGGGCTATGATACTTAGTCTACGCCGACACATATGCTAGATAGCTTGCTAGTCTAATCCCGACTCACAATGATTGATAATACTTAGACTAGTGCTAGCACCTCACTCACATGGCTAATACTATGAACTGTAAGTCTCACCCGTACACAAATGCGGATGAATATCTTCAGTGGTCTATTACAACAATGCTATGATTGTGGAGCTGTACCGTGGTGGCTACCTAGTTATCACAGTTCTATAGCATTACTAAGTAGTCTACCTACACAATGCTATGATACTTGTAGATCTGTTTACAACTAATCTGCTATGAATTACGTAGTCTAACTCCTAATCACAATGCATTGATACTGATAGCCTGAGTCTCACACTACAAATTACTATGATACTCGGTAAGTGTCTTTGGAATGCACAATGGCTCATGATACCTGTTAGTCTATTCTAGCGGAATTACTTAGTGATGACTGTATCTACCCTAACAATGCTATGCATACCTGTAGTCTTACCCTACAGCAATGCGATATGATACTGTAGTCTATTACACAATTGCTCTGCTAATACTTAGTCTACCCTACACATGCATATGATACTGCTAAGACTATCCGACACAATGCCTGATGATACGTTAGTCTATCTACCACAATGCTATGATACTAGTCTACCCTTACACAATGCTGATTGCATACTGTAGTCAGTACACAATGCTCATGATCTGATATCTATTGTGACATACACAATGCTATGATACTGTAGTCTACCCTACACAGTGCTATGATACTTTAGTCTACTACACAATTATATGATTGTAATGTATGATAATCGTCCACATGTGGAGATTATTACTTGAGCACAACACTCCTGAGGCTTGGTTGGGGTTAGGTTAGTTTAGGGTTAGTTTAGGGTTAGGCTAGTTTAGGGTTAGGGTTAGGTTAGGGTTAGTTTAGGTTTACGTTAGGGTTAATTTAGGGTTAGTTTAGTTTAGGGTTAGGGTTAGGTTAGGGTTAGTTTAGTGTTAGGTTAGGGTGTCTGTCTGCATGATTATTGTTATAATGAGCTGTACTGTGGCATAGAAATATTAAGATGTAGATATACAGTCGTTTGGTAGTCTTTTTGTTCTTAATCCATAATTCTCCTCTATCTATAGTATATTCATAAATATGTGTGTACTGTCACAGTATTGGTTAACATTATGTTACTGCAGTCTTCACCTCTGAAAGTCAACCAAATGTCAATATCAGTTGGAACAAGTGAAGAGGTAGCCTGAGTGCCAGTCTGTTTGTGCCATCGTGCCAATTTTCTATCACTTATTCTCATGCCAAACATGTTTGGCACAAATATCTGGTACCAGGCTAGCAAAGAGGGTTGTAAAGAACTGTAGTGAGTGAGCTTATATTGACTCTGCTGGTTCCTGTCAGACAGAGTGGAGAGTGGAGTGTTACTACAGGAAAGGACCTGTAGAGATCAAGCTGATCCTAACTGTTATAGGCCTATTTCTATTTTGCCCTGTTAATCAAAAGTGTTGGAAAAACTTGTCAATCAACTGACTGGCTTTCTGGATGTCTGTAGTATTCTCTCTGGTATGCAATCTGGTTTCCGCTCAGGTTATGGATGTGCCACTGCAACATTCAAGGTCCTCAATGATGTTCCCATTACCCTTGATTCTAAGCAATGTTGTGCTGCTATTTTTATTGACTTGGCCAAAGCTTTTGCTATGGTAGACCATTCCATTCTTGTCGGCCGGCTAAGGAGTATTGGTGTCTCTGAGGGGTCTTTGGCCTGGTTTGCTAACTACCTCTCTCAAAGAGTGTAGTGTATAAAGTCAGAAAATCTGCTGTCTCAGCCACTGCCTGTCACCAAGGGAGTACCCCAAGGCTCGATCCTAGGCTCTTCTCAATTTACATCAACAACATAGCTCAGGCAGTAGGAAGCTCTCTTATCCATGTACTGTATGCAGATGATACAGTCTTATACTCAGTTGGCCCCTCCCTGGATATTGTGTTAAATGCTCAACAACAAAGCTTTCTTAGTGTCCAACAAGCTTTCTCTGCCCGTAACCTTGTTCTGAACACCTCTAAAACAAAGGTCATGTGGTTTGGTAAGAAGAATGCCCCTCTCCCCACAGGTGTGATTACTACCTCTGAGGGTTTAGAGCTGGAGGTAGTCACCTCATACAAGTACTTGGGAGTATGGCTAGACGGTGCACTGTCCTTCTCTCAGCACATATCAAAGCTGCAGTCTAAAGTTAAATCTAGACTTTGTTTCCTCTATCGTAATCGCTCCTCTTTCACCCCAGCTGCCAAAATAACCCTGATTCAGATGACCATCCTACCCATGCTAGATTACGGAGATGTAATTTATAGATTGGCAGGTAAGGGTGCTCTCGAGTAGCTAGATTTGCTTTCCACCATCCGGCCATCAGATTTGCCATCAATGCTCCTTATAGGACCACATCACTGCACTCTACACTCCTCTGTAAACTGGTCATCTCTGTATACCCGTCGCAAGACCCACTGGTTGATGCTTATTTATAAAACCCTCTTAGGACTCACTCCCCCCTATCTGAGATATCTTCTGCAGCCCTCATCCTTCACATACAACACTGCCAGTCACATTCTGTTAAAGGTCCCCAAAGCACACACATCCCTGGGTCGCTCCTCTTTTCAGTTCTCTGCAGCTAGCGACTGAACGAGCTGCAACAAACACTCAAACTGGACAGTTTATCTCCATCTCTTCATTCAAAGACTCAATCATGGACACTCTTACTGACAGTTATGGCTGCTTTGTGTGATGTATTGTTGTCTCTTCCTTCTGCCTTTTGTGCTGTTGTCTGTGCCCAATAATGTTTGTACCATGTTTTGTACTGCTACCATGTTGTGTTGCTACCATGTTGTTGTCATGTTGTGTTGCTACCATGCTGTGATGTCATGTGTTGCTGCCTTGCCATGTTGTTGTCTTAGGTCTCTCTTTACGTAGTGTTGTGTCTCTTGTCGTGATGTGTTTTGTTTATATTTTATTTATTTTTTATTTTTAATCTCAGCCCCTGTCACTGCATGAGGCCTTTTGTCTTTTAGAAGGCCATCATTGTAAATAAGAATTTGTTCTTAACTGACTTGCCTAGCTAAAAAAAGGTTAAATAAATTAAATAATAAAGGACCCTCTTGATGTCAGAGACAGGGTGAAAGTGGAAACCATTATGTTGCTAGTTGAGCATCTGAGAGTAGCACATGTTACCGAACCCCTCTACTGTCATTGTCTTACGTCAGATGGCGTCACTCCTAAGTGATGCTCGTCCCTCAACCAATCTGTCTTGTAGGACAGATTTGACTGCGCTCTCATTAAATCTCTATGAATTAGGCAGAATAGCAAGGTAATTTATTTTAGTAATTTAATAATAAGCGATTATGAGTAAATAAAAACAAAATGGTGGCTTACCTCCTGCAAAAAAAATGGGCAAGCACGTCAGTCACCAGTGAGCTAACTTGATCAGCTGCTTATCTAACTTGTTGTAACATTATCTAGCTAGCTGACATAGTTAACTAGCTAGCTCTAKCTCACATACAGTGCATTCGGAAAGTATTCAGACTTCTTCCATATTTCGTTACTTTACAGCCTTATTCTAAAATGGATTAAATAAAATGAAAAATGTTCCTCTTCAATTTACACACAATATGCCATACTGACAAAGCAAAAACAGGTTTTTAGGAACTTTTGCAAATGTTWAAAAAATAAAGGATTGTGTCGAGGCACAGATCTGGGGAAGGGTACCAAAAGATGTCTGCAGCATTGAAGGTCCCCAAGAACACAGTGGCCTCCATCATTCTTAAATGGAAGACGTTTGGAACCACCAAGACTCTTCTTAGAGCTGGCCGCCTGGCCAAACTGAGCAATCGGGGGAGAAGGGCCTTGGTCAGGGAGGTGACCAAGAACCCGTTGGTCACTCTGACAGAGCTCCAAAGTTCYTCTTTGGAGATGGGAGAACCTTCCAGAAAGACAACCATCTCTGCAGCACTCCACCAATCAGGCATTTATGGTAGAGTGGTCAGATGGAAGCCACTCTTCAGTAAAAGGCACATGACAGCCCGCTTGGATTTTGCCAAGAGGCACCTAAAGACTCTCTGACCATGAGAAACAAGATTATCTGGTTTATCTGATTGAACTCTTTGGCCTGAATGCCAAGTGTCACGTCTAGGGGAAACCTGACACCGTCACAACAGTGAAGCATGGTGGTGGCAGCATCATACTGTGAGGATGTTTTTCAGAAGCAGGGACTGGGAGACTAGTCAGGGTCGAGGGAAAGATGAACGGAGCAAAGTAGAGAGAGATCCTTGATGAAAACCTGCTCCAGAGCGCTCAGGACCTCAGTCTGGTGCGAAGTTTCACTTTCCAACAGGACAACGACCCTAAGCACACAGTCAAGACAATGCAGGAGTTGCTTCGGGACAAGTCTCTGAATGATCTTGAGTGAACCAGCCAGAGCCCGGACTTGAACCTGATCAAACATCCATGGAGAGACCTAAAATAGCTGTGCAGCAGCGATCCCCCTTCAACCTGACAGAGCTTGAGAGGATCTGCGTAGAATAATGGGAGAAACTCCCCAAATACAGGTGTGCCAAGCCTGTAGAGTCATACCCAAGAAGACTCAAGGCTGTAATCGCTGCCAAAGGTGCTTCAACAGAGTGCTGGGTAAAGGGTCTGAATACTTATGTAAATGTTTGGTCATTATGGSGTATTGTGTGTATATTGATGAGGGAAAAAACTATTGAATCCATTTTAGAATAATGCTGTAACCTAACAAAGTGTGGAAAAAGTAAATGGGGTCTGAATACTTTCCGAAGGCACTGTAAATAAGTATTCCGACCATTTGCTATGAGACTCAGGTGCATCCTGTATATACTTTCCTTTTTTTTTTGTATTCTATCAGAAAAAAAGACACGTTTGACTCTCAGAAAAACATATTGGTCAAGCTCAGGGCCCGGTTGCATTAAACACCTTAAGTAAATTATCCTCTGATATTTTCCATTCAGTTTCCTTCACTTAAGTTATTTGCACAAAATATTTTAAGGTYAATTTACCCCTTAAATTAATTGAAAAGGTTGGTGCCCATGAGTCCCCTTAACTTCTTCATTCAGTAAGGATATCAATGTAAACAGCATTTGTGGAGGTGAATGTTGCTTTCATCTGTCATGGTTACAAAAGGAAAACATCAACGACTTGGTGTCTGTTGACTTGGTGTCTCCCTGACATGGTGTCTGTTGACTTGGTGTCTGTTGACTTGGTGTCTCCCTGACTTGGTGTCTGTTGACTTGGTGTCTCCCTGACTTGTGTCTATTGACTTGGTGTCTGTTGACTTGCTGTCTGTTGACTTGGTGTCTGTTGACTTGGTGTCTCCCTGACTTGGTGTCTGTTGACTTGGTGTCTCCCTGATGTGTGTCTGTTGACTTGGTGTCTGTTGACTTGGTGTCTCCCTGACATGGTGTCTGTTGACTTGGTGTCTCCCTGACTTGTGTCTGTTGACTTGGTGTCTGATGACTTGGTGTCTCCCTGACTTGGTGTCTCCCTGACTTGGTGTCTCCCTGACTTGGTGTCTCCCTGACTTGGTGTCTAAGAGAGAGATTCAGTTCCCTATGTCTCTCTATCATCAGTTCCCTATGTCTCTCTATCATCAGTTCCCTATGTCTCTCTATCATCAGTTCCCTATGTCTCTCTGTCATCAGTTCCCTATGTCTCTCTATCATCAGTTCCCTATGTCTCTCTATACATCAGTTCCCTATGTCTCTCTATCATCAGTTCCCTATATCTCTATATCATCAGGTCCCTATATCTCTATACATCAGTTCCCTATGTTCTTATAACATCAGTTCCCTATGTCTTTATATCATCTGTTCCCTATATTCTCTATATCATCGGTTCCCTATATCTCTATATATCATTTCCTATGTCTCTCTATCATCAGTTCCCCATGTCTCTCTATCATCAGTTCCCTATTACTCTCTATTATCAGTTCCCTATGTCTCTGTATCAACAGTTCCCTATGTCTTCTATCATCAGTACCCTATGTCTGTCTATCATCAGTTTCCTATGTCCTCTATCATCAGTTCCCTATGTCTCTCTATCATCAGTTCCCTATGTCTCTCTCTATCATCAGTTCCCTAGATGTCTCTCTATATCAGTTCCCTATGTCTCTCTATCACCCGTTCCCTATGTCTCTCTATCATCAGTTCCCTATGTCTCTCTATCATCAGTTCCGCCTATGTCTCTCTATCATCAGTTCCCTATGTCTCTCTATCATCAAGTTTCCTATGGTCTCTCTATCATCAGTTTCCTATGTCTCTCTAATCATCAGTTCCTATCGTCTCTCTATCATCAGTTTCCTATGTCTCCTCTATCATCAGTTCCTATGTTCTCTCTATCATCAGTTCCTATGTTCTCTAATCATCAGTTCCCTATATGTCTCTCTATCATAGTTCCCTATGTCTCTCTATCATTAGTTCCCTATTCTCTCTATCACAGTTCCCTATGTCTCTCTATCATCAGTTCCCTATGTCTCTCTATCATCAGTTCCCTATATCTCTATATCATCAGTTCCTATGTCTCTCTATCCATCAGTTCCCTATGTCTATCTCTATCATGCAGTTCCCTATGTCTCTCCATAATCAGGTCCCTATGTCTCCATACATCAGTTTCCATGTTCTCTATCATCAGTTCCCTATGTCTCTATCATCAGTTTTCCCTATGTCTTCTTATCATCAGGTCCCTATGTCTCTATCTATCATGCGTTCCCTATGTCTCTCTATCATCAGTTCCCTATGTCTCTATCAACATCAGTTCCCTATATCTCTCTATTATTAGTTCCCCTATCTCTCTATACATCAGTTCCCTATGTCTCTATACATCAGTTCCCTATGTTCCGCTATTTATCAGTTCCCTATGTCTCTCTATCATTAGGTCCCTATGTCTTCTATCATCAGTTCCCTATGTCTCTCTATCATCAGTTCCCCTATATCTCTATCCATTCAGTTCCCTATATCTCTCTATCATCAGTTCCCTATGTATCTCTATCATCAGTTCCCTAATGTCTCTCTATCATCAGTTCCCTATGTATCTCTATCATCAGTTCCCTATGGTATTCTATAGTCAGTTCCCTTATGTATCTTAATCATCAGTTCCCTATATCTCTGTATCATCAGTTCCTATGTCTCTCTATCATCAGTTCCCTATGTCTCTCTATCATCAGTTCCTATATCATCAGTTCCCTATGTCTCTCTAGCATCAGTTCCTATGTCTCTCTATCATCAGTTCCCTATGTCTCTATACATCACTTCCCTATGTCTCTCTATCATCAGGTCCCTATGTCTCTCTATCATCAGTTCCCTATGTTTCCTCTATCATCAGTTCCCTATGTCTCTCTATCATCCACTTCCCTATGTCTCTCTTCATCAGGTCCCTATGTCTCTCTATCATCAGTTCCCTATGTCTCTCTCTCATCAGTTCCCCTATATCTCTATAACATCAGTTCCCTAAATCTCTCTATCATCAGTTCCCTATATCTCTATATCATCAGATTCCCTATATCTCCCTATCATCAGTTCCCTATGTCTCTCTATCAATCAGGTCCCTATGTCTCTCTATCATCAGTTCCTATGTCTCTCTATCATCAGTTCCCTTAGTCTCTCTATCTTCAGTTTCCCTAATGTCTCTGTATCATCACAGTTCCCTATGTCTCTCTATCATCAGTTCCCCTATGTCTCTCTATCATCAGTTTCCTATGTCTCTCTATCATCAGTTTCCTATGTTCTCTATCATCAGTGCCCTATGTCTCTCTATCATCAGTTCCCTATGTTCTCTCTAATCATCAGTTCCCTATGTCTCTCTATCATCATTCCCTATGTCTCTCTCTATCATCAGTCCCTATGTCTCTCTATCATCAGTTTCCCTATGTCTCTCTCTATCATCAGTTCCCTATGTCTCTCTATCATCAGTTCCTATGTCTCTTATCATCATTCCCTAGTCTCTCTCTATCATCAGTTCCCTATGTCTCTCTATCATCAGTTCCGCTATGTCTCTCTATCATCAGTTCCCTATGTCTCTCTATCTTCAGTTCCCTATGTCTCTGTATCATCAGTTCCCTATGTCTCTCTATCATCAGTTCCCTATGTCTCGTCTATCATCAGTTTCCTATGTCTCTCTATCATCAGTTTCCTATGTCTCTCTATCATCAGTTCCCTATGTCCTCTCTATCATCAAAAACGTTTCCTATGTCTCTCTATCATCAGTTTCCTATGTCTCTCTATCATCAGTTTCCTCAATGGTTCTCTATCATCAGTTCCCTATGTCTCTCTATCATCAGTTCCTATTCTTCTCAGTCATCATTCCTATGTCTCTCTTATCATCAGTTCCCTATGTCTCTCTCTATCATCAGTTCCCTATGTCTCTCTCTATCATCAGTTCCCTATGTCTCTCTATCATCAGTTCCCTATGTCTCTCTCTATCATCAGTTCCCTATGTCTCTCTATCATCAGGTCCCTATGTTTCTCTATCATCAGTTTCCTATGTCTCTCTCTATCATCAGGTCCCTATGTCTCTCTCCATCATCAGTTCCCTGTCTCTCGCTTTCATCAGTTTCCTATGTCTCTCTCTATCATCAGATCGCCATGTCTCTCCCTATAAATCACAGGCTCAGGCTGTCATGTGTGTAGTCACCACAGGAATGTATTTATGTAATAACATCATGTTTTTATCTCTATAAGTTCATGTTATGTTTTATGTTTGGTACTGGTGTGTTACATAACTGCCACCCTGAGCTTAACTGGCGATACATTGACAGACATCAGGTCAACAGAATCCAAGTCAGGGAGACACCAAGTCAACAGACACCAAGTCAGGGAGACACCAAGTCAGGGAGACACCAAGTCAGGGAGACACCAAGTCAGGGAGACACCAAGTCAGGGAGACACCAAGTCAGGGAGACACCAAGTCAACAGACACCAAGTCAGGGAGACACCAAGTCAGGGAGACACCAAGTCAGGGAGACACCAAGTGAGGGAGACACCAAGTCAACAGACACCAAGTCAACAGACACCAAGTCAACAGACACCAAGTCAACAGACACCAAGTCAACAGACACCATGTCAGGGAGACACCAAGTCAACAGACAACAAGTCAGAGAGACACCATGTCAGGGAGACACCAAGTCAGGGAGACACCAAGTCAGGGAGACACCAAGTCAGGGAGACACCAAGTGCAGGAGACACCAAGTCAGAGAGACACCAAGTCAGGGAGACACCAAGTCAGGGAGACGCCAAGTCAGGGAGACGCCAAGTCAGGGAGACGCCAAGTCAGGGAGACGCCAAGTCAGGGAGACACCAAGTCAGGGAGACACCAAGTCAGGGAGACGCCAAGTCAACAGACACCATGTCAGGGAGACACCATGTCAGGGAGACACCAAGTCAGAGAGACACCAAGTCAGGGAGACACCAAGTCAACAGACAACAAGTCAGAGAGACACCAAGTCAGGGAGACACCAAAGTCAACAGACCACCATGTCAGGGAGACACCAAGTCACAACAAGACACCAAGTCAGGGAGACACACCAAGTCAGGGAGACACAAGTCAGGGAGAACCAAGTCAGGGAGACACCAAGTCAGGAGACACCAAGTCAGGGAGACACCAAGTCAACAGACACCAAGTCAGGGAGACGCCAAGTCAACAGACAACAAGTCAGGGAGACACCAAGTCAGGGAGACACCAAGTCAGGGAGCACCAAGTCAGGGAGACGCCAAGTCAACATACACCAAGTCAACAGACACCATGTCAGGGAGACACCAAGTCAACAGACCAA
>NW_019944481.1:160517-163878 GCF_002910315.2 Salvelinus sp. IW2-2015 | reverse complement strand
AACATCCCATCACACTACCCCTTAATGACATTCACAACATCCCTTAATAACCCCATTCACAACACCCTATAATAACATCACAACATCCCTAATAACATCACCAACATCCCTTACAATAACATCACAAACCATTTCCCCTAATAACATCCACAATACCCGCTTTAATGAATCAACTCCACAGACATCACGCCTTAATGACATCAACACAGAACCATACACCCTTAATTAACATCACACATACCCCTAATGACATCACAACATCCCTTAATTGACATTCACACTAACCCCTTAATCGACATCACAAATCCCCTTAATGACATCAACGACATACCCCTTAATGACATCATCAACATCCCTTAATAAACATCACAATACCCCTTAATTGACATCACAACATCCCTTAAATGACATCACAACATCCCTTAATAACATCACACTACCCTTAATGACATCACAACATCCGCTTAATGACCATCACAAATACCCCTTAATGACATCACAACATCCCTTAATAACATCACCCACATACCCCTTAAATGAATCACAACACCCTTAATGACATCCACAATACCCCTTAATTGACATCACAACATCCAATGTTAACATCACAATACCCCTTAATGACATCACAACATCCCTTAATGCACACATCACAATACCCCTTAATGACATCACAACCATACCCTTAATGATAAAGCAAAAAACAGGTTCTTAGAAATTATATTATCACATTTTACATAAGTGTTCAGAACCCTGTACTCATGTACTTTGTTGAAGCACCTTTGGCAGCCAATTACAGCCTTGAGTCTTCTTGGGTGTGACCGTACAAGCTTGGCCAGACCTGTATTTTGGGGAGTTTCTCCCATTCTTCTCTGCAGATCCTTCTCAAGCTCGTCAGGTGGTATGGTGAGCGTCGCTGCACAGCTATTTTTCAGGTCTCTCCAGAGTGTTCGGGCTCTGGCTGCCACTAAAGACATTCAAGAGACTTGTCCCGAAGCCACTCCTGCGTTGGTCTTGGCTGTGTGCTTAGGGTCCGTTGTGCCTCGTTGGAAGTTGAACCTTCGCCCCATTTTGAGGTCCTGAGCGCTCTGGAGCAGGTTTTCATCAAGGATCTCTCTGTACTTTGCTCTGTTCATCTTTCACTCGATCCGACTAGTCTTCCAGTCCCTGCCGCTGAAAAGCATGCCCACAGCATGATGCTGCCACCACCATGCTTCACCGGAGGGATAGTGCTAGGTTTCCTCCAGACGTGACGCCTTTCATCAGACCCAGAAAATATTATTTCTCATGGTCTGAGAGTGTTCAGGTGCCTTTTGGAAGTGGTGTGAAGTACTTAAGTAAAAATTACTTTAAAGTACTACTGTACTTTACGTTTACTATTTTATATTAAACTTTTTACTTCACTACATTCCTAAAGAAAATGATGTACTTTTTAATCCCATATATTTTCCCTGACACCCAAAAGTACAGGTTACAATTTAATGCCTTAGCAGGACCAGGACATGTATAATTCACACCACTCATTCAAATATAACATCCCTGGTTCACTCCCAACTGCCTCTATGCTATCGGACTCACTAAACAGAGAACATCCCTGTGTTCATCCTCTTAACTGCCTCTTGATCTGGATGACTCCACTAAACAGAGAACATCCCTGGTCATCCCTACTGCCTCTGGATCTGGAGGACAGAGGACTCACTAAACAGAGAACATCCCTGGTCATCCCTACTGCCTCTGATCTGGAGGACTCACTAAACAGAGAACATCCCTGGTCATCCCTACTGCCTCTGATCTGGAGGACTCACTAAACAGACATGCTTCCTTTGTAAATTATGTCTGAGTGTTGGAGTTACACCTGGCTCTGATAAAAAAAAGGAACTAGTGCCGTCCGGTTTACTAAATATAAGGAATTTGATGTATAGCGTTTACTTTTACTTTGTACTTTTACTCAAGTATGACAATGTAGTACTTTTTTCCATCACTTTTAGACTTTTACTCAAGTAATATTTTACTGGGTTACTTTCACTTTTACTTGAGTCATTTTCTATTAAAGTATCTTTACTTTTACTCAAGTATGATATTTGAGTACTTTTTCCACCTCTTCCTTTCGGCAAACTCCAAGCGGGCGGTCATGTGCTTTTTACTGAGGAGTGGCTTCCGTCWGGCCACTCTACCATAAAGGCCTGATTGGTGGAGTGCTGCAGAGATTGTTGTCATTCTGGAAGGTTCTCCCATCTCCACAGACAAACTCTGGAGCTCTGTCCGAGTAACCATTGGGTTCTTGGTCACCTCCCTGACCAAGGCCCTTTCCCCCCGATTCCTTCGACCTCATGGCTTGGTTTTTGCTCTGACATGCACTGTCAACTGTGGGACCTTAAATAAACAGGTGTGTGCCTTTCCACATCATGTCCAATCAATTGAATTAACCACAGGTGGACTCCAATCAAGTTGTAGAAACATCTCAAGGATGATCAATGGAAACAGGATGCACCTGAGCTTAATTTCGAAGCTCATAGCAAAGGGTCTGAATTCTTATGTAAATAAGGTATTTCGTTTTTGTTATTTTATACATTTGCAAACATTTCTAAAAAACTATTTTCACTTTGTCATCATGGTGTATTGTCTGTAGATTCATGAGGATTTTTTTATATGTTTATTATTTTTAAAATAAGGTTGTAACGTAACAAAATGTGGAAATAGTCGAGGGGTCTGAATACTTTCCAAATGCACTGTAGACTACTACAGTAATATTTAACCTCGTTGGGGCTTCCTTTCACCTCTTCTCTGGCTGTGTTTTTTATGTTTAACCTCGTTGGGGCTTTCTTTCACCTCTTCTCTGGCTGTGTTTTATGTTTAACCTCGTTGGTGCTTCCTTTCACCTCTTCTCTTCTCTGTTTGTGTTTTATATTTAACCTCGTTGGTGCCTTCTTTCACCTCTTCTCTGGCTGTGTTTTATGTTTAACCTCGTTGGGGCTTTCTTTTCACCTCTTCTCTGTCTGTGTTTTATAGTTAACCTCGTTGGTGCTTTCTTTCACTCTTCTCTGCATGTGTTTTATATTTAACCTCGTTGGGGCTTCCTTTCGTCTTGAGGATATTGTGGAAGACAAGTCTGAACCATTTCCTGGTTGTATATGTCTTGTGCTCATTGCTCTACGAAGGTCGTGGGAATGATGGGGCTATATTTCAGTTCTACTGTGGGTTCCATTTCATCACAATGTCATTTAAAAGGTTTGGAGGAGAATGACTGAGATCTACAGTCTTTTGTTTTTATGGTGAGTTCTCCGTAGTTGGACACTACAGTACTTTTGTTTTATGGTGAGTTCTCCGTAGTTGGACACTACAGTACTTTTTGTTTTATGGT
>NW_019944481.1:155507-157835 GCF_002910315.2 Salvelinus sp. IW2-2015 | reverse complement strand
TCTCCGTAGTTGGACACTACAGTACTTTTTGTTTTATGGTGAGTTCTCCGTAGTTGGACACACAGTACTTTTTTTTTATGGTGAGTTCTCCATAGTTGGACACAACAGTACTTTTGTTTTATGGTGAGTTCTCCATAGTTGGAACAACAGTACTTTTGTTTTATGGTGAGTTCTCCGTAGTTGGACACAACAGTACTTACGTTTTTATGGTGAGTTCTCCGTAGTTGGACACTACAGACTTACGTTTTATGGTGAGTTCTCCGTAGTTGGACACAACAGTACTTTTGTTTTTATGGTGAGTTCTTCCATAGTTGGACACAACAGTACTTTTGTTTTATGGTGAGTTCTCCATAGTTGGACACTACAGTACTTTTGTTTTATGGTGAGTTCTCCATAGTTGGACACAACAGTACTTACGTTTTATGGTGAGTTCTCCATAGTTGGACACAACAGTACTTACGTTTTATGGTGAGTTCTCCATAGTTGGACACTACAGTACTTTTGTTTTATGGTGAGTTCTCCATAGTTGGACACTACAGGACTTACGTTTTATGGTGAGTTCTCCATAGTTGGACACTCCAACTCCTTTGCCAGAGTGGACTATGCATCGGTAGCGTCCTGAGTCTCCTTTAGTGGTGTTCTCCACGTCGAAGGTCCCAATGAAGCGTCTGTTATTCCACGGCTTAGTGGACTTCATAGGGGCCTCGCGTCCGCCAATGCCCTGTTGAAACACACAGCAGGTTAGATGTAGTTTTAGTGGTACATGGTCATTTAGTAGCCTTCATAGGGAACTAGCGTCCACTCCTACTTTGATTGGTACACAGACAGGGGTTAGCTCTCAAAACGTAGGGTTTAGGCAAATTGACAGGTTTAATTACTAATGTGGCTGACCTGATTGCATCAGTGTGCGTGGGGACAACAGTGTGTGTGTGTGTGTGTGTGTGTGTGTGTGTGTGTGTGTGTGTGTGTGTGTGTGTGTGTGTGTGTGTGTGTGTGTGTGTGTGTGTGTGTGTGTGTGTGTGTGTGTGTGTGTGTGTGTGTGTGTGTGTGTGTGGCAGCAGAGCCAACAGGGTCATATTAGCCAGGTGTAGAGCTGTATGCTGATATTTAGAACAAGGTCACATCACTATACTACACTGCTGTGAGACCCCAGCATGCAGCGACGTTATCATACTGCAAACACAGCCAGAGAAGAGGTGAAAGAAAGCCCCAACGAGGTTAAATATAAAACACAGCCAGAGAAGAGGTGAAAGAAAGCCCCAACGAGGATAAATATTAAACACAGCCAGAGAAGAGGTGAAAAGAAAGCACCAACGAGGATAAATATAAAACACAGACAGAGAAGAGGTGAAAAGAAAGCACCAACGAGGATAAATATAAAACACAGACAGAGAAGAGGTGAAAAGAAAGCACCAACGAGGATAAATATTAAACACAGCCAGAGAAGTGAAAGTTTATGTTGATGTGTTCCCTAGTGGACTGGGATGAGTGTGTTCTCTATAAAGTCCTGCCCTTGAACGAGCGGAGAGGACTGACCCATTCTAACCTAAATGATGATATAGACCCATTCCGCCCTAAAGGACAAGGCAGACCCATCTTCTGCTTCCTGCTTCTTCCTGTCTTTTCCTGCTCACCAACATCAGCCATACAACTCCAACTATTTAGGGCAAGTAGGGGGCATACCACACACACACACGCACACGCGCGCACACACACACACACACACACCACACACCACACACCACACACCACACACCACACACCACACACCACACACACACACCTCCTCTCCCTGCAGTTTGATATGAATTTATGGACTGAGTGTGAAACTAAATTCAGCATGGCCTCTTTCCTTCTATAGTCCTGTAATGGCTGTGTATATTTCTTCACCTCAGTCGCTGTCTATTGAATTTACTGGCCTGCCTTTTTTTTGTTGTTGTCTGGCAGCTTTGTGTTTGATTGATAGGTTTAATCCAGTATGTCTGGATGGAGGGGTGTCTATCATGTTATAACGACCCCGTCCTCAGAATACTGTTTTACACAGACATAGGAGAGAGAGAGAGAGATGGGAAGACTGAGGGTGCGTCTCAAATGACACCCTATTCCTCACGTACCCCATAGAGCTCTGGTCAAAAGTAGTGCACTACTACCCCTATGGGTCCTGGTCAAAATAAGTGTGCCACTAACCCTATAGGTCCTGGTCAAAAGTAGTGCACTACTAACCGTATAGGTCCTGGTCAAATGTAGTGCACTACTACCCCTATGGGCCCTGGTCAAAAGTAGTGCACTACCCCCCCTAATGGCGCCCTGGTCAAAAGTAGTGCCCTA
>NW_019944481.1:131488-146827 GCF_002910315.2 Salvelinus sp. IW2-2015 | reverse complement strand
CAGTAACCAGGGACCTGGCTCTTACAGTAGGTGTGTCTAGCGAGGCCGACTCCCCCGTTCCCTCGCGACAACAGGGCGCTGGCTCGTTACAGTAGGTGTGTCTAGCTAGGGGCCGACTCCCCGTTCCTCAGCGACAGTAACCAGGGAGCCTGGCTCTTACCAAGTAGGTGTGTCACTAGGGCCGACTCCCCGTTCCTCCAGTCGCCAGTAACCAGGAGCCTGCTCCTTACAGTAGGTGTGTCTAGCTAGGGCCGACTCCCCCGTTCCTCAAGCGACAGTAACCAGGGAGCCTGGCTCTTACAGTAGGTGTGTCTAGTCAGGGGCCGACTCCCCGTTCCTCAGCGACATAGCCAGGGAGCTGCTCTTACAGTGGTGTGCTAGCTAGGGGCCGATCCCCCGTTCCTCAGCGACATAACCAGGGAGCTCGGCTCGTACCAGTAGGTGTGTTCTAGCTAGGCGGCCGACTCCCCCGTTCCTCAGCGACATAAGCCAGGAGAGCCTGGCTCTTTACAGTAGGTGTGTCTAGCTAGGGGCCGACTCCCCCGTTCCTCAGCGCACGTAACCAGGGAGCCTGGCTCGTTACAGTAGGTGTGTCTAGCGGGGCCGAATCCCCCGTTCTCAGCGACAGTAACCAGGGGCCTGGCTCTTACAGTAGTGTGTTCTAGCTAGGGGCCGACTCCCCCGTTCCTCAGCGACAGTAACCAGGGAGCCTGGCTCTCTACAAGGGTGTGTCTAGCTAGGGCCGACTCCCCCGTTCTCAGCGACATTAACCAGGGAGCCGGCTCTAACAGTAGGTGTTCTAGCTAGGCCGATCTCCCGTTCCTCAGCGACAGTAAACCAGGAGCCTGGCTCTTACAGAGGTGTGATCTAGCTAGGGGCCGACCTCCCCGTTCTCAGCGACAGATAAACCAGGGAGCCTGGCTCCTAACAGTAGTGTGTCTAGCTAGGGCCGACTCGCCCCGTTCCTCAGCGACAGAACCAGGGAGCCTGCTCTACAGTATGTGTCTGCTAGGGCCGACTCCCCCGTTCCTCAGCGACAGTAACCAGGGAGCCTGGCTCTACAGTAGGTGTGTCTAGCTAGGGGCCGACTCCCCGTTCCTCAGCGACAGTACCAGGGAGCCGCTCTTACAGTAGGTGTGTCTAGCTAGGGCCGACTCCCCGTTCCTCAGCGACAGTAACCAGGGACTGGCTCTTCAGTAGGTGTGTCTAGCTAGGGGCCGACTCCCCCGTCCTCAGCGACAGTAACCAGGGAGCCTGGCTCTTACAGTAGGTGTGTCTAGCTAGGGGCCGACTCCCCCGTTCCTCAGCGACAGTAACCAGGGAGCCGGCTCTTACAGTAGTGTGTCTAGCTAGGGGCGACTCCCCCGTTCCTCAGCGACAGATAACCAGGGAGCCTACTCTTACAGTAGGTGTCTAGCTAGGGGCCGACTCCCCGTTCCTCAGCGACAGTAACCAGGGAGCCTGAGCTCTTACAGTAGGGTGTCTAGCTAGGGCCGACTCCCCGTTCCTCAGCGACAGTAACCAGGGGCCTGGCTTAACAGTAGGTGTGTTCTAGCTAGGGCCGACTCCCCGTTCCTCAGCGACAGTAACCAGGGAGCCTGGCTCTAACAGTAGTGTGTCTAGCTAGGGCCGACTCCCCGTTCTCAGCGACAGTACCAGGAGCCTGCTCTTACAGTAGGTGTGTCTAGCTAGGGCCGACTCCCCCGTTCCTCAGCGACAGTAACCAGGGAGCCTGGCTCACAGTAGGTGTTCTAGCTAAGGACCAATCGTAACAAAAGAGACATGCACTAAGATTAGCATTTATACAGCACCCAAATCTGATCTGTTTCCACAATTATTGACAGATCAGAACAAGATGTTTTGGGAACGTTGTATATTACCTAACCTACCTATAGTTGTTAGTTACCCTAACCCTACTATAGTTGTTAGTTACCCTAACCCCTACTATAGTTTAGTTACCCATAACCCTACTATAGTTGTTAGTACCCTAACCCTACTATATTGTTAGTTACCACTAACCCCTACTATAGTTGTTTACCCTAACCCCTACTATAGTTGTTAGTTACCCTTAACCCTACTATAGTTGTTAGGATACCCTAACCCTACTTATAGTTTAGTTACCCTAACCCCCTACATAAGTTGTTTTTTTTTTTTTTAGTTACCCTAACCCCTACTATAGTTGTAGACCCAACCCTCTACTCATAGTTGTGTTACCCTAACCCCTATATAGTTGTTAGTTATCTCTCTACTTCGCTGAGGAACGGGGGAGTCGGCCCCTAGCTAGACACACCTACTGTAAGAGCCAGGCTCCCTGGCTACTGTCGCTGAGGAACGACACGTGTGTGTCTGAGCGCACTATGGCGTGTGTATGTGTGTGTGTGTCTACTGTATGCACACGTGTGTCTGTGTGTGTTAGTGTGTATGTGTGTGTGTGTCTACTGTATGCACACGTGTGTCTGTGTGTGTTAGTGTGTATGYGTGTGTGTGTCTACTGTATGCACATGTGTGTCTGTGTGTGTTAGTGTGTATGTGTGTGTGTGTCTACTGTATGCACATGTGTGTATGTGTGTGTTAGTGTGTATGTGTGTGTGTGTGTGGGTTCATACATTCCTGGCAGGTGCTGTGATATTTAGAGGACAGCTGTCGCCCTGCCGGCCGGCTGCCTGGTCCAAATCACCGTGGCAACAGCTGCTCGCTGACCCTGGCGTATGGCGCTGTCTGCTCTCATATAGCATGCACACACACACTGACACAGACACTGACACTACGCATACACACACACACACACACTGTAGCCTGTTCTCAGCTGCGTTCTAACCCTCGCTCTCTCCCTCTCTCTCTTAGCACTCTGATGTCCCTCCTCTGTCTAACCCCCCTCCTGAGGATTAAAGTGCTGACAAAACTGAGCTATTAACATCTTAATAGTTCCACAACCCATCTTAACAGTTCTAGAACCCATCTTAATAGTTGTAGAACCCATGTTAATAATAGTTCCACAACCCATCTTAACAGTTCTAGAACCCATCTTAATAGTTCTAGAACCCATCTTAATAGTTCTAGAACCCATCTTAATAGTTGTAGAACCCATGTTAATAATAGTTTCACAACCCATCTTAACAGTTCTAGAACCCATCTTTTGAATTCCAGAACCCACCGTGCCTGTTTCACACAGCTGTAATACCTTACTATCTCTGCTATTGTGTTTCGGTTTTAAAGCTTTTCAAAAGAAGTGCATCATTCACAAGAGGTCACCCATGTTGCGATGCTGTTTTCTGTGACTCGTGTTTTACCGTTAACATTAGCACTATGTGTTGTGTTAGTTAAGGATGTGATAAAATGGAGAGAGAAAAATATCCGTTTTCTGTTAAAATAATAATAATACAAAATGTAATATCCAGGTCGCAGAATAATGCAGAATAATGGTCCTATTACTTATGTACTGTACAGTGCCCTACTTTTCCCACATGTTGTTGTGTTACAGCCTGAATAAAACAATTCATTACATTGAGATGTTGTGTCACTGATCGACACACAATACCCAATAATGTCAAAGTGGAATTTTGTTTGTAGAATGTTTTGGAAATGTATAAAAATTAATATCTGAACTGTTTTGAGTCAATAAGTATTCAAACACTTTGTTATGGCCTAAATAAGATCAGAAATAAATATGTGCTTAAGTCACATAATATGTGGCATGGACTCACTCTGTGTGCAATAATAGTGTTTAACATGATTTTTGAATGACTACCCCATCTACGTACCCCACACATACAATTRTCTGTAACGTCGCTCAATCAAGTAGTGAATTCCAACCACAAAGATCAGGGAGGTTTTCCAATGCCTCGCAAAGAAGGGCACAGATTGGTAGATTGGAAAAAACAAAAAATCATAATAAAAACATTTAAATATATATTTTTATATCCCCTGTAACTGAGAACGTGTTCTCAGTCAACTTAACTGGTAAAATAAGGGTAACAAAWACACCCTACAGAGATACACTACAGAGTCACTACAGAGATACAGGTGTCCTTCCTAACTCAGTTGCTGGAGAGGAAGGAAACTGCTCAGGGATTTCGCCATATATGCCAATGGGGATTTTAAAACAGTTACAGAGATGGTTGTGATAGGAGAACTGAGGATGGATCAACAACATTGTAGTTACTCCACAATACGAACATAAATGACAGAGTGAAAAGAAGGAAGCCTAAACAGAATAAATGTGTTCCAAAACATGTATCCTGTTTGCAACAAGGCACTTGAAATAATACTGTAAAAAATGTGGCAAAGAAATTACCTTGTTGTACGTTTGGGACAAATCCRTTAGTCATCTGTAAGGACTAGGGAGTTTTTTTAGGATCAAAATAAACTGAATACAGCTATAAGCACAGGCACAATCCAAGAGGAAAACCTGGTTCAGTCTGCTTTCCAACAGACACAGGGAGACAAATGTACCTTTCAGCAGGACAATAACCTAAAACACAAGGCCAAATATACACTGGAGTTGCTTACCAAGACAACGTTGAATGTTCCTGAGTGACCTAGTTACAGTTTTGACTTAAATTGACTTGAAAATCTATGGCAAGACTTGGAAATTGCTGTCTCACAATGATCAGCAATCAATTTGACAGAGMTTGACACTTTTTTGTAACAAAAAATTGCTGCCAAAGGTGCGTCTGCAAAGTATTGATTTAGGAGTGAATACATATATAAATGAGATTTCTGTATTTAATTTTCAATACATTTTGCTAAAAATGTCTAAAAAACATGTTTACTCTTTGTCATTATGGGGTATTGTGTGTCGATGGGTGAGAAAAAAAAACATTTTTTACACCATTTTGAATTCAGGAGGTAACACAACAAAATGTGGAGTAAATCAAGGGGTGTGAATACTTTCTGAATTACAACATATTGACCGCTAGAGCTGGACAATGGAGTTAAATCTACAGCGGTTATTGTTTGTCTGTAAGGGTACACTACGGCGTTTAAAAATGTCGACACAAAACCTTCTCTGGAGATAGTTTAGAAGCGCCGCTGAACGGGCATTTTTACTCATCTGTAAAGGAATGTCACTTCTGAAGCGGGACTAACGTCCATCACTAGGTGACCAGAACTGTCAATCAAATAATCTCGAGCGGCCTGTGCTCARCCAGCCTTCCCGCTGCCTGCTCTCAAACCACTCTCTCCTAAAAAAAGTAATTTAAATTTGAAATACCGTGACTTACCAAGACATTTAGTAGAAAGAAAACACATATTCCCCTAGGAATCGACTCCTAAAATTCTGGATTTTTGGAACGGAGGAGACTGATTAGTTGCCGTAAATAGCGAGCTAGCAAGTAACGGAAAGAGGGGAGGGGTACAGTATAGGCAGGTCGGCCACACGGCAGACTGAGTCAGAACCGTGCACTTGGACTATCGGAAATCAAAAGCTGGATCAATGCTCTATTTTGCCATTTATTTCCTTTGGAATGTCTCGCAACTTCAGTAAAGCAGGGCCTATCATCAATGAATARRCTAGGATATTCTACGGGGCAACAGACCCGAGAACACACACTCYCATTATTAGGGAAGAGGAAGAGCAGGCCGACCAGCTGCACTGGGATTTACATTTTGTGGGTGATTTTTTTTGTTGTTGTTGTTATTACGTAAATGGCACAGAGCAGTACAGAGTAAAGTAACAATAATGAACTACACCTGCAGGAAATAAAGTGACTCAGACCATAAATCTTCCTATATACGCAGGCCTACAGGTTCACTGAAACCAAGTTCACTAACCGAGTGATGTACTGTACCTCTGTTCTGACACATACACCACTGTCAAGTACACTACATGGCCAAAAGTATATGGACGCCCCTTTAAATTCGTGGATTTGGCTATTTCAGCCACACCCGTTGCTGTTACGTATATACAATTGAGCACACAGCCATGCGATCTCCATAGACAAACATTGGAAATAGAATGGCCCGTACTGAGGAGTTCAGTGACTTTCAACGTGRCACCGTCATAGGATGCCACATTTCCAACAAGTCAGTTCATCAATTTTCTGMCCTGCTAGAGCTGCCCCGGTCAACTGTAAGTGCTGTTATTGTGAATTGGAAATGTCTAGGAGCAACAACGGCTCAGCCCGCGAAGTGGTAGGCCACACAAGCTCACAGAACGGGACCGCCAAGTGCTGAAGTGCATAGCGTGTAAATATCGTCTGTCCTCGGTTGCAACACTCACTAGCGAGTTCCAAACTGCCTCTGGAAGCAACATCAGCACAAGAATGTTCGTCGGGAGCTTCATGAAATGGGTTTCCATGGCCGAGCAGCCGCACACAAGCCTAAGATCACCATGCGCAATGCCAACCGTTAGCTGGAGTGGTGCAAAGCTCACAGCCATTGGACTCTGGAGCTGTGGAAACGCGTTGTCTGGAGTGATGATTCACGCTTCACCATCTTGTAGTCCGAAGGACGAATCTGGGTTTGGCGAATGCCAGGATAACGCTACCTGCCCCAATGCATAGTGCCAACTTTAAAGTGTGGTGGAGGAGGAATAATGGTCTGGGGTTGTTTTTCATGATTTGGGCCCCTTAGTTCCAGTGAAGGGAAATCTTAATGCTACATCATACAATGACATTCCAGACGATTCTGTGCTTCCAACTTTGTGGCAACAGGTTGGGGAAGGTCCTGTCCTGTTTCAGCATGACAATGCCCTAGTGCCCTAGTGCGCAAAGCGAGGTCCATACAGAAATGGTTTGTCAATATCGGTGTGGAAGAACTTGACTGACCTGCACAGAGCCCTGACCTCAACCCCATCGAACACATTTGGGATGAATTGAAACGCCGACTGCGATTCAGTCCTAATCGCCCAACCTCACTAATGCTCTTGTGGCTGAATAGAAGCAAGTCCCCACAGCAATGTTCCAACATCTAGTGGAAAGCCTTCCCAGAAGAGTGGAGGCTGTTATGGCAGCAAAGGGAGGATCAACTCCATATTAATGTCCATTATGATGGAATGAGATGCTTGACGTAGCAGGTATTTTCGGCCATGTGGTGTATTACCGGTATGTAGTACCTTTGACAGTCGATCACATACATGAGGTGTTTTATAGAGGGCTGTAGKGTACAGTCTCCAATGSCATTCTGTTCCCTTTTAGAATGYACTGTTTTGACCAGGGCCCATGGGGTTCTGTAGGGAATAGGGTGCAATTTGAGACGCAGCCTATATGTGTATGTACTCTATCATGATTTCACATCCCACTGGACAAAAAACATGGGAAGAGATGACTGGATGTATGAAAGGATGTTTTAGAAGCTACCTACTGGATCTATAGGATGTTTTAAAGAAGCTACCTACTGGATCTATAGGATGTTTTAGAAGCTACCTATGGATCTATATGATGTTTTAGAAGCTACCTACTGGATCTATAGGATGTTTCAGGAGCTACTACGGATCATTGATGTTTTTAGAAGCTACCTACTGGATCTATAGGATGTTTTCAGGAGCTACCTACTGGATCTATAGGATGTTTAGAAGCTACCTATGGATCTATAGGATGTTTTAGAAGCTACCTATTGGATCTATATGATGTTCAGAAGCTACTACTGGATCTATAGATGTTTTAGAAGCTACCTATTGGATCTATAGGATGTTTCAGGAGCTACCTACTGGATCTATAGGATGTTTTAGAAGCTACCTACTGGATCTATATGATGTTTTAGAAGCTACCTATATGATACTATGATGTTTCAGAAGCTACCTACTGGATCTATAGGATGTTTCAGAGCTACCTACTGGATCTATAGGAGTTTTAGAAGCTACCTATGGATCTATAGGATTTTTAGAAGCTACCTACTGGATCTATAGGATGTTTAGAAGCTACCTACTGGATCTATAGGATGTTTAGAAGCTACCTACTGGATCTATAGATTTTTAGAAGCTACCTACTGGATCTATAGGATGTTTAGAAGCTACCTACTGGATCTATAGATGTTTTAGAAACTACCTACTGGATCTATAGGATGTTTCAGGAGCTACCTACTGGATCTATGGATGTTTAGAACTACCTATTTGATCATATATGATGTTTTAGGAGCTACCTACTGGATCTATAGATGTTTTAGAAGCTACCTACTGGATCTATAGGATGTTTAGAGCTACCTACTGGATCTATGGATGTTTTAGAAGCTACCTACTGATCTATAGATGTTTTAGAAGCTACCTACTGGATCTATAGGATGTTTTAGAAGCTACCTACTGGATCTATAGGATGTTAGGAGCTACCTACTGATCTATAGGATGTTTTAGAAGCTACCTACTGGATCTATAGGATGTTTTAGAAGCTACCTACTGGATCTATAGGATGTTTCGGAGCTACTACTGGATCTATAGGATGTTTTAGAAGCACCTATTGGATCTATAGATGTTTCAGGACTACCTACTGGATCTATAGGATGTTTAGGAGCTACCTACTCTGGATCTATAGGATGTTTAGGAGCTACCTACTGGATCTATAGGATGTTTAGAAGCTACCTATGGATCATAGGATGTTTAGGAGCTACCTACTGATCTATAGGATTGTTTAGAGGACTACCTACTGATCTATAGGATGTTTAGAAGCTACCACGGATCTATAGATGTTCAGGAGCTACCTACTGATCTATAGATGTTTTAGAAGCTACCTATTGATCTATAGGATGTTTAGAGCTACCTACTGGATCTATAGGATGTTTCAGGAGCTACCTACTGGATCTATAGGATGTTTTCAGGAGCTACCTACTGGATCTATAGGATGTTTCAGGAGCTACCTACTGGATCTATAGGATGTTTCAGGAGCTACCTACTGGATCTATAGGATGTTTTAGGAGCTACCTACTGGATCTATAGGATTTTTAGCAAGGTGTTAGATGTTTCAGGAGCTACCTACTGACATTTCTCTCTCCTGTTTCCTTCATTGAGTTCCACAGATAGCCTCTACACTTCATGGAGTTACACACACACCACACACACACACACACACACACACACACACACACACACACACACACACACACACAACACACACACACACACACACACACACACACACACACACAACAACACACACACAACACACACACACACACACACCACACACACACAACACACACACACGTCTCTCTCTCTCTCTCTCTCTCAGCTATCCCTCCCCTCTATATAGTTACCTGGTAACAGGGTTTGGTTAAAGTTAACAAGCCCTTGTCTTTACACGGTCCCTAGAGCTGTTCATGTTTAATTGGCCCTGTGATATCCCAGCAAACCACAATTGGTTCTGTGAAAGCTCCCAGAACATTTTGTTCGGTTGCGGCAAATGTTCTCATTACACACAAAACCTGTCCAGTCGTGGTAATGATTATAAAATGTTTGTATAAAACATTCGCCTGATGTTGCAAGATTGTTCCCAGAATATATATTTTTTCTGTTCTTTAAAAGGTTCCCAGAATGTTTCATTAGGTGGTGGGAACGTTAGGTTTACGGAACAGTCTGGTGGGAACATCGTAGGGACATCACAAAATATATGTTCCCAAAATACAAAAAACTGCCCAGTTATATAGATGATCATACAATGTTTCTTTTAGGAGCAAAAAAAACAACATTCACCCGATGTTACAAGAACGTTCCCAGACCAATGTTATTTGAATGTTCTTTCCTAACACATTCCTTTAGGTTGTGTTTTAACGTTGTGGGGACATGACAAGAGATAGTTTGTGTTTTGGGAACCTATGTCCAGTTGTGATGACATTCTTACAATGTTTGTATCAGGACGCACAAAACGTTCTCTCAATGTTCTTAGAATGATATTCCTATGATTCCAGAATGATCGAAATAAGTATTCAACCATCCATGGAGGTTTATGTCATGTGTTGCTGTTGAGGAAGTTAGTTAGTACAACAATCCACGTAGAAACACGGATGGGAATTATTTGAAATCACATGACAATATATTAGACATTTATTGTACGAACATAGTTATTACCATATTTTGTTAAAACGTCACAAGTGGGGATCGAACCTGGGAGCGTTATCCCTAGAATTAATTCACTGGGATGTGACTAACACATATAAAGCTGTTGACACCTTTCCTCTGACTTCCAGGTTGGGGTCTTTGTCTTTGTACAGAGAGGATAACTAAAGCTGTTTACACCTTTCCTCTGACTTNACACCTTTCCTCTGACTTCCAGGTTGGGGTCTTTGTCTTTGTACAGAGAGGATAACTAAAGCTGTTTACACCTTTCCTCTGACTTTCAGGTTGGGGTCTTTGTCTTTGTACAGAGAGGATAACCCTAATAAAATAACTTTATAAGAGTTATTATTATTTGGTTAAGAGTTTCTGGTTTGTTGTTAAAAGTGTTAGTATTAATATATTGTATTGTTGAGAGGACGTTCAGGGAGCGTTATTTACAACCGTCATGTCATAATACCACATTATAACGTTAGGAGAACATTGAGGGAATATTTCCTGTTTTTTGTTATGGGTGTTTTTTAAATAAACATAACTTCTCCATCAACGTTAGCAGAACGTTCCTGTACTGTTTTCTCAGAACCACTTATTTTTTCCTCCCACATTTTGTTTGCCGGCAGTATGTTGTAAGAACATTACATTTACATTTACATTTAAGTCTTTTAGCAGACGCTCCTATCCAGAGCGACTTACAAATTGGAAAGTTCATACATATTCATCCTGGTCCCCCCGTGGGGAATGAACCCACAACCCTGGCGTTGCAAGCGCCATGCTCTACCAACTGAGCCACACGGGACCATTACCGGGACATAGAGTCATACTCCCTTTGACTTTGAATTCTAAATGGATGAAATAGATTATTTTTTTCTCTCAAACATTTTATGCACGATACCCTATAATGACAAAAGTGAAAACGTGAAAGTGAAAATGTTTGTACATTTATTGAAAATGATATACAGAAATATCTCATTTCCGTAAGTATTCACACCCCTGAGTAAATACATTGTAGAAGCGCCTTTGGCAGCGATTACAGCTGTGAGTCTTTCCGGGTAAGTCTATAAGAGATTTACACATCTGGATTGCGCAACATATGCCCATTATTCTTTATAAAATTCTTCAAGCTCTGTCAAATTGGTTGTTGATCATTGCTAGACAACCATTTTCAGGTCTTGCCATAGATTTTCAAGTATAATTAAGTCAAAACTGTAACACGGTCACTGAGGAACATTAACTGTCTTCTTGGTAAGCAACTCCAATGTCGATTTTAGGTTATTGTCCTGCTGAAAGGTAAATTCATCTCCTAATGTCTGGTGGAAAGCAGACTGAACCAGGTTTTCCTCTAGGATTTTGCCTGTGCTTAGCTYMATTTTTTTTTTCCTGAAAAACTCCCAAGTCCTTAACGATTACAGGTATACTCATAACATTATGCAGCCACCACTATGCTTGACAATATGGAGAATGGTACTCAGTAATGTGTTGTATTGGATTTGCCCCAAATAAAACAGTTTGTATTCAGGACAAAAAGTTAATTGCTTTGCCACATGTTTTGCAGTTGTACTTTAGTGCCTGGTTGCAAACAGGATGCATGTTTTGGAATATTTTTTATTCTGTACAGGCTTTGTTCTTTTCACTCTGTCAATTGGGTTAGTATTCTGGAGTAATTAAAATGTTGTTGAACCATCCTCAGTTTTCTCCTATCACAGCCATTACACTCTGTAACTGTTTTAAAGTCACCATTGGCCTCATGTTGAAAATCCTGAGCAGTTTCCTTCCTCTCTGGCAACTAAGTTAGGAAGGACACCTGTATCTTTGTAGTGACTCGGTGTCGTGTAATTAATAACTTCACCATGCTCAAAGGAATATTCAATGTCTGCTTTTTTCCACCTTCAATCTACCAATAGGTGCCCTTCTTTGCGAGGCATTGGAAAACCTCTCTGGTCTTTGTGGTTGAATCTCTGTTCGAAATTCACTTCCTTCTCGACTGAGGGATCTTACAGATAATTGTATGTTTGGTACAGAGATGAGGTGGACGTTAAAAAATCACGTTAAACACTATTATTGCACACAGAGTGAGTCCATGCAAATCATTGTGACCTGTTATGGAAATTTAGACTTTCCATAACAAAGGGGTTGAATATTTATTGACTCAATACATTTCATCTTTTCCTTTTTAATTAATTTGTAAAAACGAATTTGTGAATAGTCTCTGAAGACACTGTTAACCTAATGAGAACCTTAGCGGAATGTTCTGTAGTCTTGTTTTTAGATGTTGTGAACAATATTTAGTGAATGTTAGGACAACATGTAAAGGATATTTCATTTCAAACATTATCTTGGAAGAAAACATATTATTGGAATGTTTATAGGATGTTATCATCCTAATGTTAGCTTAAACCCTAACTAGGACGTAATGGGAATGTTCGCTAATRTTTTGAGAATGTTCCCGGTTTGCTGGGATGTCTGTGACAGAATGATTGTGAGTCATCATGTATGAATCCATTGGGGTGTGAGGGCAGTTGGGGTCCTCGCTCATAGCAGGTGTTCTGAACTATGCTTGTGTGGGGGAGTGTCAGGTGTAATGGTCGTGAGGGTCCTCACTTATAGCAGATGTCCTGGAYTATGCTTGACTGGCTAGGTGATTGACTGGCTAGTTATTTATTGATTCTACAGATGTAGGATCGTAACTTGATCACCCTGTTGAGAACATTTAAAAAGGCTTCTAAAGTTTGTAATTTCCACTTTAAATGTCAGACTTGATTTTCCCAAAAAAGGATCAACCCAACAAAAATGTCCATTAATTATAATTAACATAATAATTCACATTTCCTGTTGCTGCAGGATAATTTTTTGTAAACTGGCTCAAATAAAGATCCTACATCTGTAATGTATTGTATGGAAACCACAGTACATAAGGTATAGGTTCAAAGATTTAATGACAAAAGTTAGGATCAAATGTCTAAAGCTGTTGCTTTGGTACAGACTGTCTTTTGTACAAGTGTCTTGGGGACAGAGTGCCTTGGGTACAGAGTGTCTATAAAAATACATAATAAAAATCCTCTCAATCTAACACAATACCCGATAATGACAGAGAGAAAACAGATTTTTAGAAACACCTTATTTACATGTTTATTGTTTACTCATGTGTACTCTGTGTTGTCTGTTCACACTGCTATGCTTTATCTTGGCCAGGTCGCAGTTGCAAATGAGAACTTGTTCTCAACTAGCCTACCTGGTTAAATAAGGTGAAATAAAATAAAAAATAAAAACATACAGTACCAGTCAAAAGTTTGGATACACTACTCATTCAGGATTTTTCTTTATTTTTACATTTGTGGAATAATAGTGAAGACATCAAAATGAAAATAAGACATATGGAATCATGTAGTATACAAAAAGTGTTAAATAAATCAAAATATATTTCATTTTTGAAATTCTTCAAAGTAACCACCTTTGTCTTGGTGACAGCTTTGCACATTCTTGGCATTCTCTCAACCAGCTTCATGAGGTAGTCACTGGAATGCATTTCAATTAACAGCTGTGCCTTTGCTAAAAGTTAATTTGTGGAATTTCTTTCCTTCTTAATGCGTTTCAGATAATCTGTTGTGTTGTGACAAGGTAGGGTTGGTAGACAGAAGATAGTCCATAGGACTAGGATTGGAGCAAGTACGGGGAGTGAATATTAAATAAATAAACAAACATAGAACAATACAAGAAASACGAGAAGCGTACAGACATGAAACACAGAGTCAACAACGCCTGGGGAAAGAAACCAAAGGGAGTGACAGTTATAGGGAAGGTAATCAGGCAAGTGATGGAGTCCAAGTGAGCGATGAGGCGCTGATGCGCGTAACCATGGTGACACRTGTGCGTAATAATGAGCAGCCTGACGACCTCGAGCGTCGGAGAGAGTGKAGTGTACGTGACAGAGTTGCTCTGGTGGTTTGTTCCACTCAAACACTGTTGGCATATAAAAATGTGTTCTTACCAGATAGACTCTGCCATTTAAAACAGAGTCTGGCTCCGGTGCCGTGTTGGTGGACAGCTCTAATATAAGTTAAATAATTAGGTATGCACCTGAGGGCTGAGTCAGTAATAACTCTATGGACCATGTTGAATTAATATTACAATATTTTCTACAGATAGCCGGCTTAGCTGATTAAAATGCTCGACTTCCTGACGAGTACGAGCGGGGAGTTTAAAAAACAATTCTCACAAGTTTGTTTTACAGCTCTAGGTTGCAGCTCTATGTTACAGCTCTATGTTGCAGCTCTAGGTTGCAGCTCTATGTTACTGAGGTCAAAGTAGAGCACTGTATGAGAAAATAGGTTGTCATTTGAGATGCAGACAGTCGGAGGAGTGGACAAGGTAAAAAATCTGTCGTTCTACCCCTGAGCAAGGCAGTTAACCCAGCGTTCCCCGGGGGCCGAAGACGTGGATGTCGATTAAGGATAGATAGACAGATAGCATACGGTTCTACACAGGGCTGAGGAGTGTCCTGTTATTGGGTGTTGGTCGCAAGGTAGAAGTAGGTCTACACGCCATGACTGTCTTAACCTGGGCCGCTAGGCCTGCACAACCATGTAATCACCAGCTTCCACCCTGTGAGTCTCTCAGACACTGTTCCAGTCTATACTGGAGGTTAAGACCCAGTCTCTCAGACACTGAACCAGTCTATACTGGAGGTTAAGACCCAGTCTCTCAGACACTGAACCAGTCCGCTAATAAACACTATGGTGAATACCGCCTATAAAACACTATGGTGAATACCGCTATAAACACTATGGTGAATACTGCTATAACACTATGGTGAATTACCGCTATAAACACTATGTGAATACCGCTATAAACACTATGGTGAATACGCTATAAACACTATGGTGAATACCGCTATAAACACTATGGTGAATACGCTATAAACACTATGTGAATCGCTATAAACACTATGGTGAATACGCTATAAACACTATGGTGAATACCGCTATAAACACTATGGTGAATACCGCTATAAACACTATGGTGAGATACGCTATAAACACTAGGTGAAATACACTATAAACACTATGGTGAAATACCGCTATAAAACACTATGGTGAATACTGCTGATAAACACTAGGTGAATACAGCTATAAACACTATGGTGAATACAGCTATAAACACTATGGTGAATACAGCTATAAACATAATGGTGAATACAGCTATAAACACTATGGTGAATTACCGCTATAAACACTATGGTGAATACGCTATAAACACTATGGTGAATACTGCTATAAACACTATGGTGAATACCGCTATAAACACTATGGTGAATACCGCTATAAACACCTATGGTGAATACGCCTATAAACACTATGGTGAAT
>NW_019944481.1:123555-126972 GCF_002910315.2 Salvelinus sp. IW2-2015 | reverse complement strand
GTATTCACCATAGTGTTTATAGCGGTATTCACCATAGTGTTTATAGCGGTATTCACCATAGTGTTTATAGCGGTATTCACCATAGTGTATATAGCTGTATTTCCCAATACTGGTCCTGGGGAACCAAAGGGATGCACTTTTTTTTGTTGGAATGATTCCACTCATCAGACACTTGATGATGAGTGGATTAGTTAAATCAAGTGTGTTGGATCTGGATTGGGCATCCCTGGTACATATCTTTCCACCCTTTTCCCAGGTGGAGTACCGAACGGTATCAGGGACCATGTATGACCTGCAGCCAGTGGACAAAACCACTCATAAGATAGGTCACCTGACCCCAGACACAGACTATGAGATCAGTGTGCTGTTGACCAGGCCCCTGGATGGAGGGACTGGGGCCCCCGGGCCTCCTCTCAGGGCCAGGACCAAGTGTGCTGGTGAGTCCTAAAAACAACATTGTATACTAAACACAAGAACGTGCAACGCGCACTCACACACACATGCTCGAACCTTCACTCAGAGCCGGTGGACCATGTGTACTGGTTTGTCTAACATGCTCGAACCTTCACTCAGAGCCGGTGGACCATGTGTACTGGTTTGTCTAATCCCTAGAGATCCTATTACATTTTCTAGAGGGGATATTTTCCATAAACCTTCAGTCCCAGAATAGGGTGAACAATGGCAGCCATATTGGTCAGGGAGAATTTCAAACCAGTCTAATTGGAATGAATGGCAGTAGAGGTATAATCCTGATTTGACTTATGCAGGAAAATAAAAGCAAGGTATGCGATATATCAGAAAGTGTGTAATATAATTATTGTCAACCTGAAATATTRTCATATGATTATGAATACAGTTTATACGGCTTGTTTACCAATTTTCGGGTATAAATGGCCTYTAAAATATGTATAAACAGACCATAAATGTCAACATTTTTGTTTTCTTGGAAGGCTGTGAGTGCTATGATACAATACCAGTCCTTGTTGCATTTACGACTTGTCTAAGTCCAATCATCAACTGATTTCAGCCAGTGTCTGGCTGCGGATGGGACTGCATTGTTTGAATGGAGTGCTGGCATATGTAAAGGATAAACGCCGACGTTCTGTACATTACCTTGGACAAAATGGAGGACGCAGCGGGACGAGGCGGAGCCGAGCCCCTTTGCAGAGGTCATTATTTCCATGGTAATGTATAGAACAGCATTCCATTCAGACAATGCAGTCCATCCACAGCTAAACACTGTCTGAAATAATGGATGGACTATTCAATGGGCTCTGGTTAAAAGTAGTGCACTACACAGGAAATAGGGTGCCCTAAGACTCTGATTAAAAGTAGTGCACTACACAGGGAATAGGGTGCCTTAGGGCTCTGATTAAAAGTAGTGCACTACACAGGGAATAGGGTGCCATAGGGCTCTGATTAAAAGTAGTGCACTACACAGGGAATAGGGTGCCCTAAGACTCTGGTTAAAAGTAGTGCACTATATAGGGAATAGGGTGTCATAGGGCTCTGATTAAAAGTAGTGCACTATATAGGGAATAAGGTTACATTTGGGACGCAAACGTGCGTTCTGGTAGTAAGGCATCCACCCCTCCCTCCCTCTACCCTCCCGCACTCCACCCTCCACGCTCCCTCCCTCCATCCCTCCTTCCACCCTTCCCTCCTCCCCCTTCCTTCCCTCCCCCACTCCTCCCTACCTCACTCCCCCACCTTTCACCTTCCCTCGTCCCTCCTCCTCCCTCCACCCTCCCTCCCTCCCTCCGCCCCTCACTCCACCCTCCCTCTCTCCCTCCTCCCTTCCCTCCTCCCTCCCTCCCACCCTCCTCCACCCTCTTCCCTCCGCCCCTCCCTCCCTCCACCCTCCCTCCCTCCCTCCGCCCTCACTCACCCTCCTCCCTCCTCCCTCCACCCTTCCTCCCTCCCTCCCTCCCCTCCACCCCTCCCTCCTCCCTCCACCCTCCCTCCCTCCCCTCCCCCTCCGCTCTCTCCCCCACTCCCCCCTCCCTCCACTCCCTCCTCCTCCACCTTCCCTTCCGCCCCCCCTCCCTCACCCTCCCTCCCTCCCTCCCTCCGCCCTCCTCCACCTCCCTCCTCCACCTCCCTCCCTCCTCCCCCCCTCCCTCCCTCCGCCCCTCACTCCACCCTCCCTCCCTCCCCATCCCTCCCTCTCCACTCTCTCCGCCCCTCACTCCACCCTCCCTCCACCCTCCTCCTCCCTCCACCCTCCCTCCCTCCCTCCCTCACCTCCTCCCTCCTCCCTCCCTCCACCTTCCCTCCCTCCCTCCCTCCCTCCCTCCATCCCCCTCCCTCCCTCCCTCCACCTCCTCCACCCTCCCTCCCTCTCTCCACCCTTCCTCCCTCCCTCACTCCCTCCACCCTCCTCCTTCCTCCCTCTGCCCTCCCTCCACCTCCCTCCCTCCCCCTCCCTCCCTCCACCGCTTCCCCTCCCTCCCTCCCTCCCTCCACCCTCCCTGTCTGTACTTTATGGCACTGCGTCTATTCGTCCTTTGTTATTATTCATAATCATTGCTACTTGGGCACTTCATTATACATTGAGTAATGTTTCTAGTGACAAAAAGACATGTTATTTCAATCTTTTGAGAAATGGGGAATGAATAATACAAGGATGAAACCAATTTGAATGAAACTGAAGGGACTGTTCTTCCTCCCCAGAATCCATGTTTTTAATATATTTTCTTTGTGGACTTCAAAAGATATTCCCAAGGATTTTCTGATTGCTTTTTTTCTCTCTCACTGTGTACCTCTAGTGGTTGTACACTCATTTTGAACCTGGAAGACATTGTGTGTAGACCTCTTTGTGCCTTGGTCTCTCTGTATAGGGACATTCATGAAATCACGACCGTCTTACTGTACGTCACCTTACCGGTCTTTACAGGCAACACGCTGCTCATTTTAGTGCTGACCTGAGATCAACCTAACGACTTCTAAATGTAGCTCAATTCCGATCCACTGCTGTTACATTTGAACCTGTTATATGTGAATACTTTGATTTAGTTTAGTCCCCGGTACAGTAGAACCCAATGGGGTCCAGGTAAGTCGTTACATTGTTAACCACGCCAGATTCATCTATCACATGTCATTTATAAAGCTCTTTTTTTGCATTACTAGTAGACTCAAAGGGCATTTAGTYATTTACCTACATTTAGTCATTTACCTACATTTAGTCATTTACCCACATTTAGTCATTTACCCACATTTAGTCATTCACCCACATTTAGTCATTTACCCACATCTAGTCATTTACCCACATTTAGTCATTTACCCACATTTAGTCATTTACCCACATTTAGTCATTTACCCACATTTAGTCATTTACCCATATTTAGTCATTCACCCACATTTAGTAATTTACCCACCTTTAGCCATTTACCCACATTTAGTCATTTACCCACATTT
>NW_019944481.1:116444-123530 GCF_002910315.2 Salvelinus sp. IW2-2015 | reverse complement strand
ATTTTGTCCATTACCCACATTTTGTCATTACCCACATTTAGTCATTTACTCACATTAGTCATTTACTATACATTAGTCAATTTACCCACATTAGTCATTCACCCACATTTAGTCATTACCCACAAATTTAGTCATTTACCCACATTTTAGTCATGTACCTACATTTAGGTTCATTGGTACCCACATTTAGTCATTTACACCACAATTTACATTACCCACATTAGTCATTACCCACATTTAGTCATTACACATTTAGCCATTACCTACATTTAGTCATTTACCCACATTTAGTCATTACCCACATTTAGTCATTGTACCTGACATTTTAGTCATTTACCTACATTTAGTCATTTACCCACATTTAGTCATTTACCTACATTTAGTCATTCACCCACAATTTCATACCATTTAGATCATTTACCCACATTTAGCTATTTACATCAATTACCCTACATTTAGTCATTTACCCACATTTAGTCATTTCCTCACATTAGTCAGTTACCCACACTTTAGTCATTTACCTACATTTAGTCATTTACCACACATTTAGTCATTCACCCACATATAGTCATTTACTGAGAGAGTTAGATGGAAACATGAAAAGGAGCCCAATCAGATCCCTGCTGTTGCAATTTACCTGCCATGTGTGATACAACTGATTTAGTTTAGTACAATAGAACCAACGGCCCAGGTCTAGCTGGTACATCTGTACCTGTCATGTAACTTCTGTACATGTCTTTCCCTTCTTTGGACACTGTGTTAACTAACCTCCAGACGAGCTTCAATGCCATACAACTCTCCTTCCGTGGCCTACAACTGCTCTTAAATGCAAGTTAAACTAAATGCATGCTCTCAAACCGATCGCTGCCCGCACCTGCCCGCCCGTCCAGCATCACTACTCTGGACGGTTCTTATTGGCAGACTCAACAGCCTTGGTTTCTCAAATGATCTGCCTCGCCTGGTTCAACCCAACTATTCTCTGATAGAGAGCTCAGTGTGTCAAATCGGAGGGCCTGTTGTCCGACCTCTGGCAGTCTCTATGGGGGTGCCACAGAGTTCAATTTCTCGGCCGACTCTCTTCTCTGATACATCAATGATGTCGCTCTTGCTGGCTGGGGATTCCTCTGATCACCTCTACGCAGACGACACCATTCTGTATATGCTTTGGCCCTTTCTTTGGACACTGTGTTAAGTAACCTCCAGACGAGCTTCAATGCCTACAACACTCCTTCCGTGGCCTCCAACTGCTCTTAAACGCAAATAAAACCTAAATGCATGGCTCTTCAACCGATTGCTGCCCGCACCTTCCCGCCCATCCGCATCACTACTCTGGACGGCTCTGAACTTAGAATACGTGGATAACTACAAATACCTAGGTGTCTGGCTAGACTGTAAACTCTCCTTCTCGACTCCACATTAAGCATCTCCAATCAAAAATTAAATCTAGAATCGCGCTTCCTATTTTTGCAACAAAGCACCTTCACTATGCTGCCAAACATACCCCGTAAAACTGACCATCCTACCGATCCTCGACTTCGCATGTTCATCTTACAAAAATACGCTCAACACTCTACTCAACAAATTGGATGCAGTCTATCACCAGTGCCATCCGTTTTGTCACAAAGCCTATACACTACCACCACTGCGACCTTACGCTTCTCGTGGTGGGCCCTGCTGTTCATATTCGTCGCCAAACAACTGGGCTCAGTTATCTACCAAGTCTCTGCCTAGGTAAATCCCCGCTTATACTCAGCTCGCTGGGTCAACAATAGACAGCACCCACCTGTTGCACGCACTCCATGCAGAGATCTTCTCTGGTCCACCCCAAAGCCAATTCCTCCTTTTGGTCACCTTTCCTTACAGTTCTCTGCTGCCCAATGACTGGAACGAATTACAAAAATCACTAAACTGGAGACTAACATATCTCCCTCACTAGCTTTAAGCACCAAGCTGTCAGAGCAAAGCTCATACAGATCACTCACCTGTACATAAGCCCATTGTAAATAGCCCTCCAAACTATCCTCCTCCCAAACTATATTTATTTATATTAGTTATTATCTTGCTCCTTTGCACCCAAGTATCTCTACTTGCACATACATCTCCTGCACTTCTATTCACTCAGTGTTTATTGTAATTTTAATTACTTCACCACTATGGCCTATTTATTGCCTTACCTCCTTATCTTCACCTCACTTGCTCACATTTATATAGACCTTAATTTTTCTACTGTATATATATTGACTGTATGTTTGTTGTACTCCATTGTTAACTCTGTGTGTGTATATGTGTCAAACTGCTTTTGGCTTTTATCTTGGCCAGGTCGCCGTGTAAAATGAGACTTGTTCTCAACTAGCCCAACCTGGTTAAATAAAGGTGAATAAATAAATGTGTGAATGACACTGATTTAGTTAGTCCTTTACAATATAACCCAACGGACCCAAATCTAGCCGTTACATCTGTACACAGTGTGAAGTTTGTTTACACTGCAAAACCATCCGTCAGGATAAGTGACCTTTCTACTTAGCCCTACCATCAGGTGCTTCTCAGCTCATAGCAGGGGTAAAGCATTACAGCAACAGGACTGAATACTGCCTGCCGCTCCATCATTTCAATGGGAAAATTGACTTGAATGGAATGGTTGTTGTAGTATACTGGTTTCTGTGGTCCATCATAGCAGGGGGTAGTGCATTACAGCAACAGAATACGACAGTGTCTCGCCAGTCATAATAGTCATTTTCAACCACGTCGAGGCTCGAGACCAGTTAAATACTCCATTCATCTATAGTTCTAATCTTATCTATTTAACTTATACCTAGGACTGTCTATAGCATACCGATATACTAGTACATTTTCTTCTAACTAGTTATACTAATTTCTCTCATGCATATCTATACTGATGAGAACATCTCCTCAGAAGTTATCTCTATCAGTACTGTGAATATACATTGTTTACCTACTCAAAGTTAATAGTCTAATACTAGATTAAAACATATCGCCTCTCAAGAAAATGATGTATAAACTATTTGAGTCTAAAGTATATTTTTAAACTTTCGTACTTATGTAAATTATCCCTTAGAAGATACTTAGTCTATTAACTAATACTTCTCTCAGAAGTTATCTCTCTTATTCAAACTAGAGAAACAAGTTACCTCCTCAATAGTTATCTCTATACTAGTTAAACATTTCCCGCTAGATTATCTCGGTATATTTGATTCTAGTTAACATGATATACCTCGACATCTCGTAAAGAACCTTATCTGACATTCCTTAGAATCCTGTAAGGTTAATATAATACCATCCCTACGAGAGTTATCATCTATACTAGTTAAACATCCCTTCAGAAGTTATCTTCTATACTAAGTTTAACATCCTCAGTTATATACTAGAAATTCCTCTCAGAAGTTTCTCTAGTACATTCCTATATATCTTATACCAGTAAAACATTCCCCTCAGTGTATGTTGGTGTTAGCACATTCCGTTTATAGAATCTAGGCTACATTCAATCCAATTTCAGAGAGCCCTTCTGGATAGCGCAGCGCATGTTAGGCTTTTCAGAGTGCATTTGATTTGTACAGCCGAGCATGTCCTCCACGAGCGAGCGACTTCCAGTGAGAAACTCTGAAAGTTTGTTTCGCATTGACCACTGAGGGGACCACTGATGTTCGTCAGTTTATCTAGGTCCCCTGACTCAGAGGTTCCAGGAGGAACAAAAATTTATAGTCGAGGATGAAGTGTTTAGCACATAAACACTATACGAAGTGCTTTCACCATGAGGACCAACACGTGTTTTACCATGGGGACCACACCGCTGCTTTGACATGAGGGACCACACCGTTGTTACCATGAGGACCACACCGTGTTGACCATGAGGATGACCCACTGTTTACCATGAGGTACCAGACCATGGTTTACCATGAGGGACCTGACCATGTTTCCAGTGAAGGGACGCAGACCATGCTTTAACCATGATGAAACCACACGTGTTTACCATGAGGACCACACCGTGTTGACGCACTGAGGACCACACCGTGTTTACCATGAGGAACTGACGCATGTTTACCATGAGAGACCACACCGTGTTTACCATGATGGGTACCAGACCATGTTTACCATGGAGGACCTGACCATGTTTATCATGAGGACCCACACCGTGTTGTACCATGAGGGACCACACCGTGTTTACCATGAGGACCACCATCGTGTTTACCATAGAGGGACCAGACCAGTTTTACCATGAGGGACCAGACCATGTTTCATGAGGGACCACACCGTGCTGTTTACCCATGAAGGTACCAGACCATGTTTAACCATGAAGGACCACAGCCGTGTTACCATGAGGGCCAGACCAGGTTACATGAGGGACCAGACCATGTTTTACTATGTCAAGATCTCCATTTGGCAAGTAGAAACACAGAGAACAGTATGTTAACATTTTAAAGCCAACCAGATGAGACTGATATTCCCAATGTGGCGTAGTTTGGCTAGTGCAGATGGGAGGAGTTGAGATGAGACTTGAGGCTGGCAGAACAGGGAATATGAGCAGTGCGGCTGGCGGACCAGGATATGAAGCAGGCCAGGATGAGAGACTTGAGGCTGGCAGAACCAGGGATATGTGAGCAGAACCAGGATGGAGACTTGAGGCTGCAGGACAGATATGGACCAGACCAGGGATACGGAGCAGAACCTGCTAGGAGCAGAACTTGGGCTACGGAGCAGAAACCAGGGATAGGAGCAGACTTGGCTACAACGGAGCAGAACGCAGGGGATCGGAGCAGAACCTTGGCTAGGAGCAGAACCTTGGGCTACGGAGCAGAACCAGGGATAGGAGCCAGAACCTGGCTCGAGCAGAACCTATTGGCTAGGGAGCAGAACCAGGGCTACGGAGCAGACCAGGGATACGGAGCGAACCTTTGCTAGGAGCAAGAACCTTGCTCGGAGCAGACCTTGGGCTCACGGAGCAGAACCAGGCTACGGAGCAAGACCTTTTTGGCTAGGAGGGCAGGAGCAGAACAGGGCTACGGAGCAGAACCAGGGCTACGGAGCAGAAACCAGGGATACGGCGACAAAGGAAACGGAGCAACCAGGCTACGGAGCAGAACCTTTGGCTAGGGAGCAGAACTTGGGCTACAGAGCAGAACCAGGGATACGGACAGAACCTTGGGCTACCGGAGCAGAACCACGGGCTACGGAGCAACCGGGCTACGGAGCCGGTAGTTGACCAAGGTAGTGTTAGAGGCAAACAAAGTCTCCTCTCCCCTCTGTCGTCATGCATTCTATTACTAATCCAGGTTATATCGTCTGCATCCCAATGGTCCCTTCAATTAACCTATATAGTTCACTACTCCAGGCCCTAGCGGCTTGGTTAAAAGTAGTGCCACTACAGGAAATAGAGTGCCATTTGTGAACTCCCAAGGGCCTTGTCTATCATCAGATCCGTCTATTCCGATGAGAATAGACGAGGGAATAGTTTTGCGGAGTTTGACAGGTTTTTTTCTTCTTCTAATTAAATCCCATTGTTTGCCTTGAGCGTCTGCATAGAGAGTCACTCTATCCTCTGGGCTCCAGATAACGCTTCCTTATATTGTCTTGACGGGGGTAAGGTTGAATTGAAGCACTTTTTTATTATCAGGCAGAGAAAAGCAGAATAGATTGAGTTGTGTTGTTGGACGGGAGGAGGGAAGAGGAGAAGATGATGAAGTTATTGTATAACAGAACAACAATCTAAATAATGTCTCGACCCTACAGGCCCTGGGTCAAAAGTAGTATGCCACAAAAAACAATTGAACTCATTTGAATTGTTAATTGTCTGCAGAAATAGCCTCCAACACTCTACTCAACAAATTGGATGCAGTCTATCACAGTGCCATCCGTTTTGTCACCAAAGCCCTATACACTACCCACCACTGCGACCTGTACGTTCTCGTTGGTTGGCCCTCGCTTCATATTCGTCGCCAAACACACTGGCTACAGGTTATCTACAAGTCTCTGCTAGGTAAATCCCCGCCTTATCTCAGCTCGCTGGTCAACATAGCAGCACCCACCTGTAGCACGCACTCCTGCAGGTATATCTCTCTGGTCACCCCCAAAGCCAATTCCTCCTTTGGTCACCTTTCCTTACAGTTCTCTGCTGCCAATGACTGGAACGAATTACAAAAATCACTGAACCTGGAGACTCATATCTCCCTCACTAGCTTTAAGCACCAGCTGTCAGAGCAGCTCACAGATCACTGCACCTGTACATAGCCCATCTGTAAATAGCCCATCCAACTACCTCATCCCAATACTATATTTATTTATATTATTTATCTTGCTCCTTTGCACCCAAGTATCTCTACTTGCACATACATCTTCTGCACATCTATTCACTCCAGTGTTTAATTGGTATATTGTAATTACTTCACCACTATGGCCTATTTATTGCCTTACCTCCCTTATCTCACCTCACTTGCTCACATTGTATATAGACTTATTTTTCTACTGTATTATTGACTGTATGTTTGTTTTACTCCATGTGTAACTCTGTGTTGTTGTATGTGTCAAACTGCTTTGCTTTATCTTGGCCAGGTCGCCGTTGTAAATGAGAACTTGTTCTCAACTAGCCAACCTGGTTAAATAAAGGTGAAATAAATAAATGTGTGAATACACTGATTTAGTTTAGTCCTTTACAATATAACCAACGGACCCAAATCTAGCCGTTACATCTGTACCAGTGTGAAGTTGTTTACCACGTCAAAACCATCCGTGCAGGATAAGTGCACCTTTCTACTAGCCCTACCATCAGGTGGCTTTCCGCTCATAGCAGGGGGTAAAGCATTACAGCAACAGGACTGGAATACTGCCTGCCGCTCCATCCATCATGGAAAATTGACTTGAATGGGAATGTCTGTTGTAGTAATACTGTTTCTGTGGTCCCATCATAGCAGGGGGGTAGTGCATTACAGCAACAGAATACGACAGTGTCTCGCAGCATAAAGTCATTTTCAACCACTCGAGGCTGAGAACCAGTTAAACATTCCTCTCAGAAGTTATCTCTATACTAGTTAAACATTCCCCTCAGAAGTTATCTCTATACTAGTTAAACATTCC
>NW_019944481.1:115579-116321 GCF_002910315.2 Salvelinus sp. IW2-2015 | reverse complement strand
TTATACTGTTAAACATTCCCTCAGAATTATCTCATATACTAGTTAACATTACCTCTCCAGAAGTTATCTCTAACTAGTTAAACATTCCTCTTCATAGCTTTCTCGATACTAGTTAAACATTCCCCTCAGATTGATCTTATACTAGTCTTAAACATTCCCCCAAATCTATCTCATATTACTATGTTAAACATCCCTCAGAAGTATCTCTAATATCTATACTAGTTAAACATTCCCCTCAGATGTTATCTATACTAGTTAAACATTCCTCTCAGAAGTTATCTCTATACTAGTTAAACATTCCCCTCAGTAGTTATCTCTATACYAGTTAAACATTCCCCTCAGTGTATGTTGGTGTTAGCACATTCCCGTTTATAGAATCTATGGCCTACATTCAATCCATTTCAGATAGCCTTCTGGATAGCGCAGCAGCATGTTAGTGCTTTTCAGAAGTGCATTTGATTTGTACAGCAGAAGCATGTCCTCCACGGAGGACGACTTCCAGTGAGAAACTCTGAAGTTTGTCGTTGACCACTGAGGACCACTGATGTTCGTCAGTTTATCTGGTCCCTCTGACTCAGAGGTTCCAGGAGGAACTAAAATTATAGTCGAGGGATGAAGTGTTACACATAAACACTATACGAGTGTTTACCATGAGGGACCACACCGTGTTTACCATGAGGGACYACACCGTGTTGACCATGAGGGACCACACCGTGTTTACCATGAGGGACCACACCGTGTT
>NW_019944481.1:112732-115423 GCF_002910315.2 Salvelinus sp. IW2-2015 | reverse complement strand
GAGGATGAAGGTGTTACACATAAACACTATACGATGGTTACCATGAGGACCACACCGTGTTTCCATGAGGACTACACCGTGTTGACCATGAGGGACCACACCGGGTTTACCATGAGGGACCACACCGTGTTGACCATGAGGGACCCTGACCATGTTTACCATGAGTGACCAGACCATGTTACCATGAGAGACCACACCGTGTTGACATGAGGACCACACCGTGTTTACCATGAGGGACCACACCGTGTTGACCATGAGGGACCTGACCATGTTTACCATGAGGTACCAGACCATGTTTACCATGAGGGACCTGACCATGTTTACCATGAGGACCAGACCATGTTTACCATGAGAGACCACACCGTGTTACCATGAGGGACCACACCGTTGACCATGAGGGACCACACCGTGTTTACCATGAGGACCTGACCATGTTTACCATGAGAGACCACACCGTGTTACCATAAGGACCAGACCATGTTTACCATGAGGGACCACACCGTGTTACCATGAGGGACCACACCGTGTTTACCATGAGGACCACCATGTTTACCATGAGAGACCACACCGTGTTACATAAGGACCAGACCATTTTACCAGAGGACCACACCGTGTTTACCATGAGGTCCAGACCATGTTACATGAGACCTGACCATGTTACATGAGCAGACATGTTTACCATGACACACCGTGTTTACCATGAGGACCAGACCATGTTTACCATGAGGACCACACCGTGTTTACCATGAGTACCGACCATTTACCATGAGGACCAACTGTTTTACCTGAGGGACACACCGTGTTTACATGAGTCCAGACCATGTTACCATAGGACCAGACCATGTTACCATGAGGGACCACACCGTGTTTACCATGAGGTACCAACCATGTTTACCATGAGAGACCACACCGTGTTTACCATGAGGGACCAGACCAGGTTTACCATGAGGGACCAGACCATGTTTACTATGTCCAGAGATCCCATTTGGCAAGTAGCAAACACAGAGCAACAGTATGTTACATTTAAAGCCAACCAGATGAGACTGTATTCCAATGTGGCCGTAGTGGCTAATGCAGATGGGGAGGAGTTAGAGATGGAGACTTGAGGCTGGCAGAACCAGGATATGAAGCAGTTGAGGCTGGAGGACCAGGGATATGAAGCAGCCAGAGATGAGACTTTGAGGCTGCAGAACAGGGATATGGAGCAGAACCAGGGATGGAGACTTGAGGCTGCAGACCAGGATAGACCAGAACCAGTGATACGGAGCAGAACCTTTGGCTAGGGAGCAGAACCTGGGCTACGGAGCAGAACCAGGATACGAGCAGACCTTGGCTAGGAGCAAACAGGGATACGGAGAACCTTTGGCTAGGGAGCAGAACCTTGGGCTACGAGCAGAACCAGGATACGGAGCAGAACCTTGGCTACGGAGCAGAACCTTTGGCTACGGGAGCAGAACCAGGGCTACGGAGCAGAACCAGGACGGAGCAGAACCTTTGGCTAGGGAGCAGAACCTGGCTACGGCGCAGAACCTTGGGCTACGGAGCAGAACCAGGGCTACGGACAGACCTTTGGCTAGGAGCAGAACCAGGGCTACGAGCAGAACCAGGTACGAGGGATACGGAGCAGAACCAGGGATACGGAGCAGAACCAGGGCTACGGAGCAGAACCTTTGGCTAGGGAGCAGAACCTTGGGCTACAGAGCAGAACCAGGGATACGGAGCAGAACCTTGGGCTACGGAGCAGAACCAGGGCTACGGAGCAGAACCAGGGCTACGGAGCCGGTGTCTGGACCAAGGTAGTGTTAGAGGACAAACAAAGGTCCTCCTCTCCCCTCCTGTCGTCAATGGCATTCTACTTACTAATCCAGGTATATCGTCTGCATCCCAAATGGGTCCCTATTACCTATATAGTTCACTACTCCAGGGCCCATAGGGCTCTGGTTAAAAGTAGTGCACTAAACAGGAAATAGAGTGCCATTTGGAACTCAGGGCCTTGTCTACTCATCAGATCCGTCTATTCCGATGAGAATAGACGAGGGAATAGTTTGGGGAGTTTGACAGTTTTTTTTTCTTCTTCTAATTAATCCCATTGTTGCCTTGAGGTCTGAATAGAGAGTCACTCCTACCTCTGGGCTCCAGATAACGCTTCCTATATTGTCTGAGGTAAGGTTGAATTGAAGGCACTTTTTTTTATTCAGGCAGAGAAAAGCAGAATAGATTGAGTTTGGTGTTGTTGGACGGGGGAGGAGAGGAGAAGATGATGAAGGTTATTGTAGTAACAGAACAACAATCTAAATAATGTCTCGACCCTACAGGCCCTGGTCAAAAGTAGTATGCCACAAAAAACATCTGAACTTCATTTGAATTGTTAATTGTCTGCAAATCTACACATTTTTCAAGGGTGGACAGAATTATTTCTCAAACCGGGACGCTCCCATTGATTTTGTTAGTGACTCTCACTGGAAGATGGTGTGGTATCTCTTCAACAACAAGATGGTGTGGTATCTCTTTAACAACAAGATGGTGTGGTATCTCTTCAAACAACAAGATGCTGTGGTATCTCTTCAAACAACAAGATGGTGTGGTATCTCTTCAAACAACAAGATGGTGTGGTATCTCTTCAAACAACAAGATGTTGTGGTATCTCTTCAAACAACAAGATGTTGTGGTATCTCTTCAAACAACAAGATG
>NW_019944481.1:107836-112707 GCF_002910315.2 Salvelinus sp. IW2-2015 | reverse complement strand
ACAAGTGGTGTGTTATCTTCAAACAACAAGATGGTGTGGTGTATTCTTCAAACAAGATGGTGTGGTATCTCTTCAAACAAAGATGTTTGTGGTAATCTCTTCAAACAACAAGATGTTGTGGTATCTCTTCAAACAACAAGATGGTGTGATGTATCTCTTCAAACAACAAGATGGTGTGGTGGTATCTCTTCAAACAACAAGATGTTGTGGATCTTCACACAATGAGGTGGGTATCTCTTCAAACAACAAGATGGTGTGGTATCTCTTCAAACAACAAGATGGTGTGTGTATTCTCTTCAAACACAAGATTTTGTGGTATCTCTTCAACAACAAGATGGTGTGATGTATCTCTTCAACACAAGTGGTGTTGTGATTCTTCAACAACAAGATGGTGTGTGTATCTCTTCAAACAAAAGATGTTGTGGTATCTCTTCAAAACAACTAAGATGGTTGTGGTATCTCTTCAACAACAAGATGGTGTGGTATCTCTTCAAACAACAAGATGGTGTGGTATCTCTTCAACAACAAGATGTTGTGGTTCTAAAAGTGTTGATCTCTCAAAACAAGATGTTGTGTATCTCTTCAAACAACAAGTGGTTGTTGGTATCTCTTCAACAACAAGAATGTGTTGGTATCTCTTCAAACAAACAAGATGTTGTGGTATCTCTTCAAACAACAAGATTGTGTGGTATCTCTTCAACAACAAGATGGTGTGGTATCTCTTCAAACACAAGATGTTGTGGTATCTCTTCAAAACAAACAGATGTTGTGTATCTCTTCAAACAAAAGATGTTGTGGTATCTCTTCAAACAACAAGATGTTGGTGGTATCTCTTCAAACAACAAGATGGTGTGGTATCTCTTCAAACAACAAGAGTTTGTGGTATCTCTTCAACAACAGATGGTGTGTAATCTCTTACAACAAGATGTGTGGTATCTCTTCAAACAAAAGATTGGTTGTGTATCTCTTCAAACAACAAATGTGTGGTATCTCTTCAAAAACAAGATGTTGTGGTATCTCTTCAAAACAACAAGGAGGTGTGGTTATCTCTTCAAACACAAGATGTTTGTAAAAAGTGTTGTGTATCTCTTCAAACAACAAATGTGTGGTTCTCTTACAGATGCTGTGGATTCTCACACAGATGGTGTGGTGTATCTCTTCAAACAAAGATGTGTGGTATCTCTTCAAACAGAAGATGGTGTGTATCTCTTCAAACAACAAGAATGTTGTGGTATCTCTTCAAACAGCAAGATGGTTGTGGTATCTCTTCAAACAACAAGATGTTGTGGTATCTCTTAAACAAAGATGGTGTGGTGTATCTTCTTCAAACAACAAGATGTTGTGGTATCTCTTCAAACAACAAGATGTTGTGGTATCTCTCAAAAACAAGATGGTGTGGTATCTCTTCAAACAACAAGATGTTGTGGTATCTCTTCAAACAAGAAGATGGTGTGGTATCTCTTCAAACAACAAGATGTTGTGGTATCTCTTCAAACAAAAGATGGTGTGGTATCTCTTCAAACAACAAAGATGGTGTGGTATCTCTCAAACAACAAGATGGTGTTGGTATCTCTCCAAACAACAAGATGGTGTGTATCTCTCAAAGCAACAAGAGATGGTGTGGTATCTCTCCAAAAACAAGATGGTGTGGGTATCTTCCAATTGCATTTATTTTTGTTATTTTTATATTTTCACGACATCACCGTTCGTTTCTTTCCAACACCAAGTAACATCTGTATATCGGTACACACACACATACAATGAATAGCATTCTCATCTGTATATCGGTACACACACATTATAACAATGAATAGCATTCTATCTGCATATCGGTACACACACACATACAATGAATAGCATTCTCATCTGTATATCGGTACACACACCCATACAATGAATAGCATTCTCATGAAGGTGTCCTTTTGTCAGAATTGCATCATCTGTGGATCTGTTTGTGCGGTAGGCAAATTGGAGTGGGTCTAGGGTTTCTGGGATAATGTTGTTGATGTGACCATTACCAGCGTTTCAAAGCACTTAATGGCTACGGACGTGAGTGCTACGGGTCTGTAGTCATTTAGGCAGGTTGCCTTGTGTTCTTGGCACAGTGACTATGGTGGTCTGCTTGAACATGTTGGTATACAGACTCAGTCAGGGCATGTTGAAAATGTCAGTGGAGACACCTGCCAGTTGGTCAGCACCTGCCCGGAGCAACAGTCCTGGTAATCCGTCTGGCCCAGCGGTTGTTAATGTTGACCTGTTTAAAGGTCTAACTCACGTTGGCTGCGGAGAGCGTATCACATAGTCGTCCGGAACAGCTGATGCACTCATGCATGCCTCAGTGTTGGCTTGCCTCGAAGTGGGCTTAGTGATTTAGCTCGTCTTGTAGGCTCCGCGTGACGGGGCAGCTCGCGGCTGTGCTTCCCTTTGTAGTCTGTAATAGTTTGCAAGCCCAATAACTCAAGGGGTCTGAAAATTTCCAATGAGATAAAATAAGTCACCATATTACCCACTAAATTACTTAATACAGTGATTGAACTGCCGTCCAACATCTGTCATCAATTCATAACTAATACATGATGCTACTACTGGTCATCTTACTCACTACGGCAGTAAACACACACACACACACACACACACACACACACACCACATACACCACACACACCACCTAACACCACACACACACACACACCACACACACCACACACACACACACACACACAACACACACACACACACACACACACACACACACACACCACACACACACACACAAAACCACAACACTTCAAAACAAACACACACACTTAATGTAGATTTTTGGGTCAGTGTTTTGCAAGTCGTTCAATGACTACCTTCATTTCAATTCTGCAATGATTTTATCTGCTGGTTGCACCGTGAACTGAGCCTGACACAACAACACAAACACACACACACACAACACACCAACCACCACACACACACAACACACAGCCACACAACACACCACACACCACACACACACACCAAATCTCTACAAAGACAGTGGGAGGCTGTGGGTTACCAGGTGGATTTTAACTTCAACTTCCAGATGGTTTTTGAATGGTGTTGTCATTAGTCAAAACATGGTAGTGTGTGTGTGTGTGTGTTGTGTGTGTGTGTGTGTGTGGTGTGTGTGTGTGTGTGTGTGTGTGTGTGTGTGTGTGTGTGTGTGTGTGTGTTGTGTGTGTGTTGTGTGTGTGATGATTAGTTTGTAAAGTAAAGACAGAGCTGGTCTTCTTCCACCCTGACCAATCACCACACAGCATATTGCTGGAAAAAATGAAAGATTGATTTTCCACTGTCGAGCCAGACACTTTCCTCCTATTCCCTGTCTCCTCTCTCTCCTGGTGCTCTTCTCTCCTCCTCTCCCCCTGTCTCTCCTCCTCTCCTCTCTCCATCTCTCCTTCTCTCCTCCCCCGTCTCTCCATCTCTCCTCCTCTCCTCTCTCCCTGTCTCCTTCTCTCCCCGTCGTTTGACTAGATGTCTATGTGTTTTCATCCCAGTGGAGTGATCGGATGGCTCTACAAGGTTTCCCAGTAGGCTGCCCGGCATGGTTTTATTTGTCCCCCCAAGTTTTCTGATCCCAATGTAAAAAAAAATATATATATATATATTATATATTTTTTTATTATTGGACAAAAAAGACTGTAAAAACAACAGGAAATGAGCTCGAAGTGATTTTAATTGTCACGATCGTCAACGGGACTGAGAGAGGACCAAGGTGCAGCGCGTGGAAAGTACATCTTCTTTTATTTTAAAGAAGGAAAAAACAAAACAACAAACAGAACACCGTGAAGCTATACAACAATCAGTGCTGACACAAAACACTTCGACATAGACAATTCCCCACAAACAGCTAAAGCCTATGGTTGCCTTAAATATGGCTCCCAATCAGAGACAACAATAACCAGCTGTCTCTAATTGAGACCCAATTCAGGCAACCATAGACTTTCCTAGATACCTACACTCAACCATAGACACAGCTAGACTACTATACTAAACATAAACCCAACTACTCTAATAAACCCCCTAAACCTTACAACCACCCTAGACACTACAAAAAACACATACATTCCCCATGTCACACCCTGACCTAACTAAAATAATTAAGAAAACAAAGAATACTAAGGCCAGGGCGTGACATTAATTTAAGCAAATCTGTTCCAAAGTATTCCCACGCATAATAGAGAGACTTGTGATCGTATACAAATGTAAGCAAGGTTTGAAATTATTATGTTTTAGTCAAACATATCTGTTTGGGCCATACTCTATAATTTGTAGACTTCTTCTTTGTAACTATAAACTGGGTGTTTCGAGCCCTGCATGCTGATTGGCTGACGTGACAAAACATGTATTTTTACTGCTCTAGTTACGTTGGTAACCAGTTTATAATAGCAATAAGGAACCTCGGGGGTTTGTGGTATATGGCCAATATACCACGACTAGGGACTGTATCCAGGCACTCCGCGCCCCGTCGTGCTTAGGAACAGCCCTTAGCCGTGGTATATTGGCCATATATCCCACCACCTGGGACCGTATTGTTTGATTTTGTTCCCGGCCCCCTGACCATCCGCCCGTGGTTGAATCTAGTTGATGATTCCTGCTGTATTCCTTCATCCTTCATCCCTCCATGGAGACACACTGCTTTAGTTAGGCTTTTCATCTGGTTAAATGACACTAACCCAGTGCTTTTCCACAACTTTTTTCTTTTAAACACAAACTAACCACAGAGTAAAGAACATATAAGTATAGAGTATGGCAGGTCAGAGGTCAACTAGTTCTGGTTCATCTCCCTCCATACGGTGTTAGTGTGTTCATTAGACATCACGGCAGGTCAGAGGTCAACTCAT
>NW_019944481.1:105688-107811 GCF_002910315.2 Salvelinus sp. IW2-2015 | reverse complement strand
GCGGCCCCCAGCTGCATCCGGCCCGTTGGTTATTTTTGGAATCTGTTATGATTTCGCTGCTGTTTCCTTCATCCTTCATCCCTCCCATAGGAGACACAGGTGTGTGTCTGTTTGTTTAGGCTTTTCCATCTGGTTTTAAATGACATAACCCCAAGTGCCCTTTCCCACAACTGTTTTCTTCTTAACACCAAACTAACCACCGTATAGTACTAAAGAATCATATAAGTATAGATGTTCTTTGGCCAGTTCTTAGCGAGGGTAACTCACTGTCGCGGTTGTTATCCCTCCACTCGACCGTTTCGGCTGGTTTCCTACCAGCATCCCTATCAACGTTAACTCCTATGTCTTACTTCTTGATTTCCCTCCCGATCGCGGGCGTTGTGATGCTCTGATCGCATTATAACTCTTTCATACCCGGCACAGGTCGCGTGAGGTCAATCGGTCTCTCCCCTGGATTTCCTCTCCCTCCTACGAAAGCGTGTCTACTGTGTGTAGTTGCATTAGACATACGGCAGGTAGCGTCAACTCGTCATGGTCCATCTCCATTCTCCATCTAGCGTAGTGTGTTTATTAAAACACGGCAGGTTCACAAGGTCAGCTTCATCCTGGTCCCATTCTCCCTCCATACCGTCGTTAGTGTGCTTTATCTACCATTCACGGCAGGTCCAAACAGGTCAACTACATCTGGTCATCTCCCTCATAGCGCCGTTAGTTGTTCATTAGACATCACGTGCAGGTCAGAGGTCAACTCATCCTGGTCCATCTCCCCTCATACCGGTCCGACCATCTCTCACTCTGTGAGTGTTAGTGTGTTCATTAGACATCACGGCAGGTCAGAGGTCAACTCATCCTGGGCTTTACTTTCGGTTGGTGCTAAGTCGGGCACTAAGGTGGTGCACGTTAGATTTCAGTTGGTGATATGTAAAAACTGGTGCACTGGATGATCAATTCTCTGTCGTTTACGCCCTGAGGTGGGAAGGGTGGTCATATTTTTTGCTGTGTCCTAAGAAAACGTGCCTCAGTATGTCAATTTCAGTCAGCTAGGGACTACTAGGGATGTTTAAAGGTCCAATGCAGCCCTTTTTATCTCAATATCAAATCGTTTCTGGGTAATAATTAAGTACCTTACTGAAATGGTCAGGGTCTCCCCGAGTGACGCGGCGGTCTAAGGCACTGCTTCACAGTGCTAGAGGCATCACTACAGACCCGGGTTCGATCCCGGGGCTGTATCACAACCCGGCCGTGCCCGGGAGTCCCATAGTGCGGCACACAATTGGCCCAGCATCGTCCGGGTTAGGGGAGGGTTTGGCCTTTGGGGGGGGGGGCTTTACTTGGCTCATCGCGCCCTAGTGACACCAGGTCACCGGGCGCTGGCAGGCTGACCTCGGTCGTCAGGTGAACCGTGTTTTCCTCTAACACATTGGTGCGGCTGGCTTCCGGGTTAAGCGGGTGGGTGTTAAGAAGCGCGGTTTGGCGGGTCATGTTTCGTAGGACGCATGACTTGACCTTCGCCACCCGAGCCCGTTGGGGAGTTGCGGCGGTTAGACAAGATCGGTATTGGGGAGAAAAAGAGGGGTAACATATATATATATATTATATTATTAAAGGGGTCAAAAATATACAAAACTAGTGTGTTAACAAAGAGCAATTTCTTCAAACCAGATTTTTTGAACTGTCTGTGAGGAATCTGATTGGGTGTGATGTCATCAGGCATGGCCAAAATAGGATGACATTTCAGGTGGCCTTCTCAAAGAAAAATGGCGTTATCATCATCCTCACAATTCCACAGTATAATTCCATAGTTTGGAAATATATATATAAAACATAGGAAAATCACATTTTTGTTGTCCTGGGCCTTTAAGACCGACCAACAGCTGGTCTTAGCGGTAACGGTCATTGATTTAACCAGCGGATCACATACACAGTAGCCTTATTGATACATCACCATGTTTTATACAAATATTATCAGCAGCAAAACAGTCAACTAACATTCCACTTTTTACATTTTGTTTTATTCAACATTGTTTTTGTCCAGATTCTGTGAAAAATGTGGATTCATTACGTGTGATGCTCATTGCATGAAAGGTGTATTTGGTATTTAATTAGGATCCCCATTCTTAGAT
>NW_019944481.1:102278-105203 GCF_002910315.2 Salvelinus sp. IW2-2015 | reverse complement strand
AGGATCCCCATTCTTTTATTTATTTAACCTTTAATTAGGATCCCCATTCTTTTATTTATGTAACCTTTAATTAGGATCCCCATTCTTTTATTTATGTAACCTTTAATTAGGATCCCCATTCTTGTATTTATGTAACCTTTAATTAGGATCCCCATTCTTTTATTTATGTAACCTTTATTTTAACAGCGAACACATATTGAGATCTAGGTCTCTTTTCCCTTTATAGTACAATATAAATATCAACATTAAACACAACATATATACAGTGCCTTGCATGTTGCATTTATATTTTTGTTCATAATATACACAGTTCCTTCAGAAAGTATTCATACCCCTTGACTTTATTCCACATTTTATTGTTACAACCTTCATTCAAAATGTATTAAATAGCTTTTTTTTCTAAGCCATCTACACACAGTACCCCATAATGACAAAGTGAAAACATGTTTTTTAGAAATGTTTGCAAATTTATTGAAAATTAAATACAGAAATATCATACGTACATAAGTATTCACACCCCTGAGTCAATACTTTGTAGAAACACCTTTGGCAGTGATTACAACTGTGAGTCTTTCTGGGTAAGTCTCTAAGAGCTTTCCACACCTGGATTGTACAATATTTGCCCATTATTCTTTACAAAACTCTTCAAGCTCTGTCAAATTGGTTGATCATTGCTGCAGAACCATCTTCAGGTCTTGCCATATATTTTAAAGTAGATTTAAGTCCAAACTGTAACTCGGCCACTCAGGAACATTCACTGTGTTCTGGGTAAGCAATTCCATTGTAGATTTGACCTTGTGTTTTAGGTTATTGTCCTGCTGAAAGGTGAATTCATCTCCCAGTGTCTGGTGGAARGCAGTAGGTCTTTCTATAGGATTTTGCCTGTGCTTAGCTCTATTCCTTTTATTTTATCCTGAAAAACTCCCCAGTCCTGAACGATGACAAGCATACCCATAACATGATGCAGCCACCACTATGCTTGATCATATGGAGAGTGGTACTCATCACTGTGTTGTATTGGATTTGCCCCAAACAAACCCTTTGTATCCAGGGGAAAATGTAATTGCTTTGTTGCAAACAGGACGCATTATTATTATTTWTTTTTTTATTCTGTACAGGCTTCCTTCTTTTCACTCTGTTATTTAGATGAGTACTGTGGAGTAACTAAAATGTTGTTGATCCATTCTCAGTTTTCTCTTATCACAGCCATTAAACTCTGTAACTGTTTTAAAGTCACCATTTGGTCTCATGGTGAAATCCCTGATCAGTTTCCTTCCTCTCCGGCAACTGAGTTAGGAAGGAGGCTTGTATCTTTGTAGTGACTGGGTGTATTGATACACTATCTAAAGTATAATTAATAACTTCACCATGCTCAAAGGGATATTCAATGGCTGTTTTTTTACCCATCTACCAATAGGTGCCATTCTTCTTAGCGAGGTATTGGAAAACCGGCTACTCCCGTGCGATTTTTGACTGTAGCTTGATGGTAGCAGTTGTAAAACTGATTTATAGCTAAAAATTGCACATTTTTTGAACAAAAACATAGATTTTATTGTGTAACATGTTATAGGACTGTCATCTGAGGTAGTTTTTTCTAGTTATTTAGGTTGGTTCTAGGTTAGTTAGGTTTGGCTTGTGCATGCTACTTGCATCCTACTTGTGCTGTGAAAAATGTCTGTCTCCTCTTTTTATTTGGTGGTGAGCTAACATAAATATATGTGGTGTTTTCTCTGTAAACATTTAAAAATCGGACATGTTGGCTGAATTCACAAGATGTTTACTTTCAAATGCTTGTATTGGACTTGTTAATGTGTGAAAGTTAATAATTAAAAAAAAAATTGATTTTGAATTTCGCGCCCTGCACTTGAGCTGGATGTTGTCATAGGTGTACGGTGTGGGCTGGCACCATAACAGGTTTTAATGGGAGCTTCTCTAATGTTAAACATGTAAAGTGTGGTGTACTGCAGGGCAGCCTTCTAGCCCTCTATCTTTTTCTATTTTTTCCAATGACGTGCCACTGGCATTAAACAAAGCCTTGTGTGTCATGTATGCTGATGATTCAACCATATACGTGTCAGCAACACAGCTAATGAAGTCACTGAAACCCTTACAAAGAGTTGCAGTCTGTTTTGGAATGGGTGGCCAGTAATAAACTGGTCTGAATTTTCTAAAACTAGGAGCATTATATTTGGTACAAATCATTCCCGAAGTTCTAGACCATCTAAATCTGGTAATGAATGGTATCACTTGTTTGAAGGAGGCCATTGTGGAGAGGTTGGGTCTGTTTGATTGAGTGTGTGGACAGGTGTTTTTTATACAGGTAACGAGTTCACAAACAGGTGCAGTTAATACAGGTAATGGAGTGGAGAAGGAGGGCTTCTTAAAGAAAAACGAACCGGTCTTTGAGAGCGGAATTTCTTACTGGTTGGTAGGTTATCAAATACTTATGTCATGCAATAAAATGCAAATTAATTACTTAAAAATCATACAATGTGATTTTCTGGATTTTGTTTTAGATTCCGTCTCTCACAGTTGAAGTGTACCTATGATAAAAATTACAGACTTTACATGCTTTGTAAGTAGGAAAACCTGCAAAATAGGCAGTGTTTCAAATACTTGTCTCCCACTGTATGTTTGAGGAATTTTTATTATGAGATTTGTTTGTTTGAAATTTGGGCGCCTGCACTTTATCTGTCTGCTGTCATATCGATCCCGGTAAGGGGATACAGGCCATAAAGAACTATGACAAGGTCTACATACATTCAGGAGTCAAAATTCTTAACATTCCAATAATATGTTGAATGGACTCCACTCAGTGGTAATATAGTGTTTAACATGATTTTTGAATGAACTTCATCCTGTACCCACACATACAATTATTGTAGGTCCCTCATCAAGCAGTAAATTTCAAACACAAAGACCAGG
>NW_019944481.1:100721-102253 GCF_002910315.2 Salvelinus sp. IW2-2015 | reverse complement strand
CTTGTTATGGCTGCAGGGGCGTATTGAAAAACTGGAAAAAGGGTGCCCATTTTCAAACGGCCTTCCTTACTCAATTCTTGCTCATACAATATGCATCATATTTATTATTACTATTGAATAGAAAACAGTCTCTCTTCCTAAAACCGTTTGATTATTATTCTCTCAAAGTGGAACACAAACTCTTTTTTACAGCCCATTTCTCTATCGCGAAGTGAGATTTCCAAAATCGTGTCTCTCTTCAAGAGGCTTGTCTATATAAGGGCATGTCACTGTTGGACTGTAGAAAACAATCATACGCCGTTCCCCTGGGTGTCATGCGAAGTGAGAGCAGAAATGACTTGATTATCTCGTCCTGGGATTGAACACAACCTCTTGGAGTGAGGTTGTTGCACTTTTATATTTTTCCTGGGCGCGAGTTGGGACCTGGACTCGGCTCCTGGAAAACCCTCGTTAAAGGTGAATATGATCTCTGGCTTCGATTTTATTTGATACATGTTCACAATATCATCCTAAAGTATGTTTTTTCAATATAGTTTAATTATATTATTGAAATTTATTCTGGACTTTAGACGTATGCGACGCAAGAATTTTGTCAAGAAGGAGAGGTTAGCGCCGCATGGCCAGTGTGCTTGCTAATTCAAGAGGGAAATCGTTCGTTCTGGATCCAATAAAGACGGTTCTGAACAAAGGACCCCTTGGAGAACATTCTGATGGAAAGATCAACAAAGCAAGATAAGGACCAGCCGAATTTGGATGCTATGTGCTGTGTGTGCCCAAATATTAAAGAAAACCCTCTGAGTTCTATTAGATAGATAGCTCTGAATCCACCATATGGCAGAGGTTGAAAAGCCACAAAACATACACTACCGTTCATAATTTTGGGGTCAGTTAGAAATGTCCTTGTTTTCCATTAAAATACATGAAATTAGTTGCAAAATGAATAGGAAATTTGGTCAAGATGTTGACAAGGTTATAAATAAGGATTTTTATTTGAAATAATAATTGTTTTCCTTCAAACTTTGCTTTCGTCAAAGAATCTTCCATTTGCAGCAATTACAGCCTTGCAGACCTTTTTACAGCCTTGCATTCCAGCTGTCAATCTGRAGAGGTAATCTGAAGAGATTTCACCCCATGCTTCCTGAAGCACCTCACACAAGTTGGATTGGCTTGATGGGCACTTCTTGCATACCATACAGTCAAGCTGCTCCCACAACAGCTCAATAGGGTTGAGATCCGGGGACTGTGCTGGCCACTCCATTATAGACAGAATACCAGCTGACTGCTTCTTCCCTAAATAGTTCTTGCCTAGTGTGGAGCTGTGCTTTGGGTCATTKTCCTGTTGTAGGAGRKAATTGGCTCCAACTAAGCGCCGTCCACAGGGTATGGCATGGCGTTGCAAAATGGAGTGATAACCTTCCTTCTTCAAGATCCCTTTTACCCTGTACAAATCTCCAACTTTACCACCACCAAAGCACCCCCAGACCATCACATTGACTCCAGATGGCATCAAGCACTCCTCTAGTATATTTAAA
>NW_019944481.1:90148-98783 GCF_002910315.2 Salvelinus sp. IW2-2015 | reverse complement strand
CGATGTTATTCTAGCAACAGTAGGCAAACACTGAACATGTCTATGTAATAGTCTATAGACCGACTGTATTTATTCCTCTTGTTCCCTACAGGTCTATATAATAGTCCTATAGACTGACTGTATTTATTCCTCTTGTTCCCTACAGTCTATGTAATAGTCTATAGACTGACTGTATTTATTCCTCCTGTTCCCTACAGGTCTATGTAATAGTCCTATAGACCGACTGTATTTATTCCTCTTGTTCCCTACAGGTCTATATAATAGTCCTATAGACTGACTGTATTTATTCTCTTGTTCCCTACAGGTCTATGTAATAGTCCTATAGACCGACTGTATTTATTCCTCTTGTTCCCTACAGGTCTATATAATAGTCCTATAGACTGACTGTATTTATTCCTCTTGTTCCCTACAGGTCTATGTAATAGTCCTATGGACTGACTGTATTTATTCCTCCTGTCCCCACAATCTAATATATAGTCCTATAGACTGACTGTATTTATTCCTCCTGTTCCCTACAGGTCTATGTAATATGCCTATAGACCGACTGTATTTATTCCTCTTGTTCCCTACAGGTCTATGTAATAGTCCTATAGACCGACTGTATTTATTCCCTTGTTCCCTACAGGTCTATATAATAGTCCTATAGACTGACTGTATTTATTCCTCTTGTTCCCTACAGGTCTATGTAATAGTCCTATAGACCGACTGTATTTATTCCTCTTGTCCCTACAGGTCTATGTAATAGTTCTATAGACTGACTGTATTTATTCCTCTTGTCCCACAGGTCTATGTAATAGTCCTATAGACTGACTGTAATTATTCCTCTTCCTATGTAATAGTCCACTTCCTCTTATTCCCTCCACAGAACTGGGAGATGATGTCTGTCGTTTTCAGAAGATGTTCAGACACCCCAGAGACACAGAGCTGGTAGTTCTGGTTGGAAACCACGACATCGCTTCCACTACGAGTAGGTTAACATCCATCAGCATGGAGTGTAGACTCTATACTGTATATATCATATACTGCAGACTCTATACTGTACATACCGTACACTGCAGACTATATACTGTACATACCGTACACTGCATACTCTATACTGTACATACCGTACACTGCAGACTATATACTGTACATACCGTACACTGCAGACTATATACTGTACATATCATATACTGCAGACACTATACTGTAAATACCGTATACTGCAGAATCTATACTGTAAATACCGTATACTGCAGACACTATACTGTAAATACCGTATACTGCAGAATCTAACTGTAAATACCGTATACTGCAGACACTATTACTGTAAATACCGTATACTGCAGACTATACTGTACTTACCGTATACTGCAGACACTATACTGTACATACCGTATACTGCAGCACTATACTGTAAATACCGTATACTGCAGACTATACTGTACATACCGTATACTGCAGACTCTATACTGTACACTGATACTCTATACTGTACATACGGTATACTGCAGACACTATACTGTAAATACCGTATACTGCAGAATCTATACTGTACATACGTATACGCAGACTCTATACTGTACACTGCATACTCTTTACTGTACATACGGTATACTGCAGACACTATACTGTAAATACCGTATACTGCAGAATCTATACTGTACATACCGTAACTGCAGACTCTATACTGTACACTGCATACTCTATACTGTACATACCGATACTGCAGACTCTATACTGTACATACCGTACACTGCAAGCTCTACATACCGTATACTGCAGACTATACTGTACATACCGTATACTGCAGACTCTATACTGTACATACCGTACACTGCAAACTCTACATACTGTATACTGGCAGACTATACTGTACATACCGTATACTGGCAGACTCTACATACTGTATACTGCAGACTCTATACTGTACATACCGTATACTGCAGACTCTATACTGTACATACTGTATACTGCAGACTATACTGTACATACCGTTACTGCAGACTCTACATACTGTATACTGCAGACTCTATACTGTACATACCGTATACTGCAGACTCTACTTTACATACCGTACATTGCAGACTCTACTCTACATACCGTATACTGCAGACTCTATACTGTACATACCGTATACTGCAGACTCTATACTGTACATACCGTATACTGCAGACTCTACTCTACATACCGTACATTGCAGACTCTACTCTACATACCGTATACTGCAGACTCTATACTGTACATACCGTATACTGCAGACTCTACTCTACATACCATACGCTGTATCCCAGGTCCATTCTGTAAACCTGGCTTATGAATGTTGTTAAGTCAATGAGGCCTATTCAAATGGTATGTTTTTACCTTCTACAGTAATTTACAGATTGCAGAATGACCAAAGCATACTGTGGAATAGTGAAACGATTCAACATGTACAGTATATGACTAGTACTGTACAGTATATGACTAGTACTGTACAGTAAGGACTAGTACTGTACAGTATAGGACTAGTACTGTACAGTATAGTACTAGTACTGTACAGTATAGGACTAGTACTGTACAGTATAGGACTAGTACTGTACAGTAGAGGACTAGTACTGTGCAGTATAGGACTAGTACTGGCAGTATATGGACTAGTACTGTACAGTATAGACTAGTACTTAGAGTATAGGACTAGTACTGTAGAATAGGACTGATACTGTCAGTATAGGACTAGTACTGTACAGTATAGGACTAGTACTGTACAGTATAGGACTAGTACTGTGCAGTATAGGACTAGAAACTGTGCAGTATAGACTAGTACTGTAGAGTATACATCGACTCCGCATCAACAGGTTTGGACCTCTTTGCATAATGGCGAAGACTAAGTTACAGGTTCGAATCTCAATTGGACAACGCCAATACTTCGCTGTGGTGTACCCTGTATTAACGGGCTTTTATGGGCACATACCTTTGGAGAGCTCCACTTCCCCTCATCGAACACGTCTCCCAGAATAAAAACGACCTCTGGTCGGAGCAGTGCCAGGGCGGTCTGGAAAGCCCGTTCCATCTGCCATTCTCTGGGTGGCACAGAGACAGACCGACACACTGTCAGCTCAGTGCACCATGCATTAGCCGCTCTGTTGTGGTGGTTGACGACTCATCTCCTTGGAGACAGCGTGGATATTGGCTGATAAGAAGAGTCGGGGACGGAAGAACCACTGTACACGCGTCACATGCATTCCCTTGCATAACAGAAACTCGCTCACAAAGTATATGCAAAACATACAATTATTTATTTTCACAATAAAATGCATAGTTAGATCTATTTATCAGGATCACCATTACCTTCGCAGTTTGTCGAACCAGTGCCCTCCGACAGCGCCGAGGAGGTGCGTGTCTGAAAGCACCATAGCGCGGAGAACCTCCGCATTTGGCTGCCCGTCTGCGCTCTTCTCAGCCGCCGGCGCACCATGGTCGATCCCCGGCCAACCACACTGTAATATCGCGGCGTAATAAATCAGATACTCACAGAATATGAACACGCTGCAAACCGCTCCGAACAGGACAATAACGGCGCTGCATACGACGCTCAAGCCCGGCATCATATCTCTATTGTTGTGGTTTTCAGATGGCCTGCAATAGAGGCGCGCTGGTGGAGCGGCGGCGTTTCACCAGGCATCGTCTCTTCTTCTTCTTCTTCTTTTCAAACCTAAATATCACAATGTCTTCGTGACGTTCTCATCGCATGGTGCACAATTGTAGAGAAATAACGGTATGTTGTTTTTTCAAATTCAAAGATCTGAACGGCGACCGATGACTGCTTGCTCAGGGAGATAAGGTTGAGTGGAATTGTTGACAGCTGAGCTGCAAGACGCTGTTTTGTAATAGGTCCCCATTCACGCGTTCGCAGTTGGATGAAGGGTGGAGGAGAGGGGAGGGGAGGGGAGGGGGGGGGGGGGGGGTAGATGTATTGAATTCTGTTGTCCTTGACCCATGGAATAGTCACGAGGCTCATTCAATCATATAATTTCATATGTCATTTGTAATTCCTGACAACGAGTCTCTAAAGAGGGTCTTTCTTGATTGGAGATTCCTCTAGATTTACTGAAATAGGTGTTATTGAATACTTCCTGTAAAAGCCAGACAGCAAAGACAGTGAATTATATAGCTATGATTATAACAACATTCTTGTCACGTTGGGGTTAAAATCATATAAATACAGCCTTCATTTACAGCACAATGTCATCACATAATAACGATTCCTAATTATAATATAGCCTGGAAATACCATTCAGGACTGGGCTCTGAGATTAGCTAGCTAGCCAATCGATGAAGAGCTCAGGATCATAAGGAACTAGATTATTCCTAACAATTTCTTAAGAGGACCGATGAACAGCTTTAAAGGCACAGTAACCTGCTTCACCAATTTCTTATGTCGCTGAACAAATGAAAAGGCAAAAAAATCATTAATTTATTCTTACATAACATTTGCTAACAGCAGTCAAACAGCCCAATGCAGAATGAGTGTGAGGTGTAGTTTAGTAACAGTCYCCTGAGAGTGTTTCAGTGCTGTCACAGGGCATACTGTATGTTTACACTGAATTGTGGACAGTAGTATCTCTTGACATATTCTTCAATATTAACATTCAGAAATGTCAAAAAAAGATCAGGTCAACTGACAGGCACAACTGTTTCGTAATGACATCATTGACTTGTAGATGGACCTGGTAAGAAATATAGGACGTGGTTCCTTCATTTAAGGAAGACAGTATATGTTCTGGGATACGCCTCTAAGGCTTTTGATTGACAGGTCTAGAAGCTACTAGTGTCAGCGTTCCTTCCTCTTATGTCACAATGGGATTCCGATAGGCAACGTTCTTCCTAATAGCCAGGTTGTACCAGTTGCCTTTCCTTCCTTTATAAGCACAGGTCACGATCTTCGCCCAACCATATTCTCCCTGTGAAGCAAACCCAAAATACTGTTCTTAGTACCATCTTTCCAGATTGATATACAGTCGTAACAGCTTCTCTATGTCAGCTGTTGTTGGTTGAGGAACCAGAACACGGATTTCATGACAGACAATTGTTCTATTGTAAAAAGGCCCATACTGTGTGTGTGTGTGTGTGTGTGTGTGTGTGTGTGTGTGCACCACACACACCAGGAGCTCCCGGAGAGGAGAGGACCAGAAGTCGGGAATTTCGAGAGAAAGTTGCACGCAGTCATTCCATAAATGTTAAACCTTGATCTTCTAGAACAGGACTTGGTAATATGGAAGTATAGATTAGCCAAATAGTTTTATCTGAGCATGACCCCAAACTAAGGACTTATTACCAGCCCTACTCTGTTGTCTATGAATGTGTTGTCATGGACGATGATTGGGCTCATTGATTCTAGCTCATGGAATGGCATGCTTTGAGCACTACTGAAAAGGGTATTTACATGTGAAAAATCAATACCATATTCTGCATTTGCTACAGGAATATAGTGTTTACCTTTTTTAGTTGGTGACACTTTATATCGTGATAATATGCAGCTGTTTTAAAGGGCAAATCTACAGATGAGACAATAACAACATGGTCGCCCTGCCTCTGTTTTGGTAAAAAGCTGAGGGATGGGCCTGGAGAAATGTAACCAGTCTCAGATTATAGATAGAGCTATGGATGCAAGCATGGCCATCCAGGATATCAAAATTAGTTATAACCATGTTATGAGGCTATACAGGACAGGACTGGCCATCCATGATATCAACATTATAGTTATAACCATGTTTGAGGCTATACAGGACTGACCATCCATGATATACATTATAGTTATACCATGTTATGAGCTATACAGGACTGACCATCCATGATATCAACATTATAGTTTTACCATGTTATGAGGCTAACAGGACTGACCATCCATGATATCAACATTATAGTTATATCACACGTTATGGAGGCTATACAGGACTGACCATCCATGATATCAACATTATAGTTTAACCATGTTATGAGGCTATACAGGACTGACCATCCATGATATCAACATTATAGTTATAACCATGTTATGAGGCTATACAGGACTGACCATCCTGATATCAACATTATAGTTATACCATGTTAGAGGCTTACAGGACTGACCATCCATGATATCAACATTATAGTTATAACCATGTTATGAGGCTACACAGTGTTGTTTGGTATGTTGACAGAACTAAACTCATGAGGCATTTATAAGTTACATTCTTCAAGAATAATGGTTATATATATATATATACAGTGGGGAGAACAAGTATTTGATACACTGCCGATTTTGCAGGTTTTCCTACTTACAAAGCATGTAGAGGTCTGTAATTTTTATCATAGGTACACTTCAACTGTGAGAGACGGAATGTAAACAAAAATCCAGAAAATCACATTGTATGATTTTCTAAGTAATTAATTTGCATTTTATTGCATGACATAGTATTTGATCACCTACCAACCAGTAAGAATTCCGGCTCTCACAGACCTGTTAGTTTTTCTTTAAGAAGCCCTCCTGTTCTCCACTCATTACCTGTATTAACTGCACCAGTTTGAACCGTTCCTGTATAAAAGACACCTGTCACACACTCAATCCAACAGACTCCAACCTCTCCACAATGGCCAAGACCAGAGAGCTGTGTAAGGACATCAGGGATACAATTGTAGACCTGCACAAGGCTGGGATGTGCTACAGGACAATAGGCAAGCAGCTTGGTGGAAGGCAAAAACTGTTGGCGCAATTATTAGAAAATGGAAGAAGTTCAAGATGACGGTCAATCACCCTCAGTCTGGGCTCCATGCAAGATCTCACCTCGTGGGGCATCAATGATCATGAGGAAGGTGAGGGATGAGCCCAGAACTACACGGCAGGACCTGGTCAATGACCTGAAGAGAGCTGGGACCACAGTCTCAAGAAATTCATTAGTAACACACTACGCCGTCATGGATTAAAATCCTGCAGCGCACGCAAGGTCCCCCTGCTCAAGCCAGCGCATGTCCAGGCCCGTCTGAAGTTTGCCAATGACCATCTGGATGATCCAGAGGAGGAATGGGAGAAGGTCATGTGGTCTAATGAAGCCAAATAGAGCTTTTTGGTCTAAACTCACTCGCCGTGTTTGGAGGAGAAGAGGATGAGTACAACCCAAGAACACCATACGCAACGTGGAAGCATGGAGGTGGAAACATCTTCTTTGGGGATGCTTTTCTGGCAAAGGGGATAGGACGACTGCACCGTATTGAGGGGAGGATGGATGGGGCCATGTATCGCGAGATCTTGGCCAACAACCTTCCTTCCCTCAGTAAGAGCATTGAAGATGGGTCGTGGTGGGTCTTCCAGCATGACAACGACCCGAAACACACAGCCAGGGCAACTAAGGAGTGGCTCCGTAAGAGGCATCTCAAGGTCCTGGAGTGGCCTAGCCAGTCTCGCAGACCTGAACCCAATAGAAAATCTTTGGAGGGAGCTGAAAGTCCGTATTGCCCAGCGACAGCCCAAAACCTGAAGGGATCTGGAGAAGGTCTGTATAGAGGAGTGGGCCAAAATCCCTGCTGCAGTGTGGTGTGCAAACCTGGTCAAAGCAACTACAGGAAACGTATGATCTTCTGTAATTGCAAACAAAGGTTTCGTGTACCAAATAATTAAGTTCTGCTTTTCTGATGTATCAAATACTTGTCATGCAATAAATGCAAATTCATTACTTAAAAATCATACATAGTGATTTTCTGGATTTTTGTTTTAGATTCCGTCTCTCACAGTTGAAGTGTACCTATGATAAAAATTACAGACTCTATATGCTTTGTAGTAGGAAAACCTGCATCGGCAGTGTATCAAATACTTGTTCCCCCACTGTATTACACCATCTATATTTTTTATTTTAACCTTTATTTAGGCAAGTCAGTTAAAACAAATTCTTATTTACAATGACGGCCTACACCGGCCAAACCCGGACGACGCTGGGCCAATTGTGGTACGCCCTATGGGACTACCAATCACAGACGGTTGCGCTACAGCCTGGAATTGAACCAGGGTCTGTAATGACGCCTCTAGCACTGAGATGCAGTTCCTTAGACCGCTGTGCCACACTATATATGTGTATATATATCACTACCGTTCAAAAGTTTGGGGTCACTTAGACATATCCTTGTTTTTGAAAGAAAACTTTTTTGTCCATTAAATAACATCAAATTGATCAGAAAATCAGTGAGAAATTGTTAATGTTGTAAATGACTATTGTAGCTGGAAATGGCACATTTTTAATGGAATATCTACATAGGCGTAAGAGGCCATTATCAGCAACCATCACTCCTGTGTTACAATGGCACTTTGTGTTAGCTAATCCAAGTTTATCATTTTAAAAAGACTAATTGATCACTTAGAAAACCCTTTTGCAATTATATTAGCACAGCTGAAAACTGTTGTTCTGATTTTAAAGAAGCATAAAACTGGCCTTCTTTAGACTAGCTGAGTATCTGGAGCATCGGCATTTGTGGGTTCGATTACAGGCTCAAAATGGTCAGAAACAAAGTCCTTTCTTCTGAAACTCAATCAGTCTATCTTGTTCTGAGAAATGAAGGTTATTCCATGCGAGAAATTGCCAGAAACTGAAGATCTCGTACAACGCTGTGTACTACTCCCTTCACAGAACAGCACAAACTGGCACTAACGCAG
>NW_019944481.1:81288-90123 GCF_002910315.2 Salvelinus sp. IW2-2015 | reverse complement strand
TTGTGTGTGTGTGTGTGTGTGTGTGTGTGTGTGTGTGTGTGTGTGTGTGTGTGTTAACTATACTGGAGCAGAAGTCCCCACAAGAATAGTAAACAAACAAACATGTGACCAAACTGGCAGGGCACCTTCTAAATGTAATCCGTTACAATTACTAGTTACCTGGCCAAAATTGTAGTCTAATGTAATTTGATTACATTCAGTTACTTTTAGATTACTTTCCCCTTAAGAGCATTAGAGAAGACAAAAAATTATTTCATAAATCAATGTTAAAGTTTACATAACTGGCCATATATGGATGTTAATTGTACTTTATGGGTTGGTGATGCTTCTTCTAACTCATCGCTTTCTACTACATAATAATACGATTAAATTATATCTTTACATTAAAAACCAAAGTCTATCAGAATTCCAGTCATTCCAATAAATGTTAAACCCCTTGATCTTCTAGAACAGGACTTGGTAATATGGAAGTATAGATTAGCCAAATAGTTTTATCTGAGCATGACCCCAAAACTAAGGACTTATTAACCAGCCCTACTCTGTTGTCTATGAATGTGTTGTCATGGACGACTGATTGGGCTCATTGATTCTAGCTCATGGAATGGCATGCTTTGAGCACTACTGAAAAGGGCTATTTACATGTGAAAAATCAATACCATATTCTGCATTTGCTACAGGAATATAGTGTTACCTTTTTAGTTGGTGACACTTTTATATCGTGATAATATGCAGCTGTTTTAAAGGGCAAATCTACAGATGAGACAATAACAACATGGTCGCCCTGCCTCTGTTTTGGTAAAAAGCTGAGGGATGGGCCTGGAGAAATGTAACCAGTCTCAGATTAATAGATAGAGCTATGGATGCAAGCACTGGCCATCCATGATATCAAAATTAGTTATAACCATGTTATGGGCTATACAGGACAGGACTGGCCATCCATGATATCAACATTATAGTTATAACCATGTTATGAGGCTATACAGGACTGACCATCATGATATCAACATTATAGTTATAACCATGTTATGAGGTATAACAGGACTGACCATCCATGATATCAACATTATAGTTATAACCATGTTATGAGACTATACAGGACTGACCATCCATGATATCAACATTATAGTTTTAACCATGTTATGAGGCTACACAGGACTGACCATCCATGATATCAACATTATAGTTATAACCATGTTATGAGGCTATACAGGACTGACCATCCATGATATCAACATTATAGTTATAACCATGTTATGAGGCTATACAGGACTGACCATCCATGATATCAACATTATAGTTATAACCATGTTATGAGGCTACACAGTGTTTGTTTGGTATGTTGACAGAACTAAACTCATGAGGCATTTATAAGTTACATTCTTCAAGATAAATGGTTTATATATATATAACAGTGGGGAGAACAAGTATTTGATACACTGCCGATTTTGCAGGTTTTCCTACTTACAAAGCATGTAGAGGTCTGTAATTTTTATCATAGGTACACTTCAACTGTGAGAGACGAAATGTAAAACAAAAATCCAGAAAATCACATTGTATGATTTTAAGTAATTAATTTGCATTTTATTGCATGACATAAGTATTTGATCACCTACCAACCAGTAAGAATTCCGGCTCTCACAGACTCGTTAGTTTTTCTTTAAGAAGCCCTCCTGTTCTCCACTCATTACCTGTATTAACTGCACCAGTTTGAACCCGTTACCTGTATAAGACAACCTGTCCACACACTCAATCCAACAGACTCCAACCTCTCCACAATGGCCAAGACCAGAGAGCTGTGTAAGGACATCAGGGATACAATTGTAGACCTGCACAAGGCTGGGATGTGCTACAGGACAATAGGCAAGCAGCTTGGTGAGAAGGCACAACTGTTGGCGCAATTATTAGAAAATGGAAGAAGTTCAAGATGACGGTCAATCACCCTCAGTCTGGGGCTCCATGCAAGATCTCATCGTGGGGCATCAATGATCATGAGGAAGGTGAGGGATGAGCCCAGAACTACACGGCAGGACCTGGTCAATGACCTGAAGAGAGCTGGGACCACAGTCTCAAAAATTCATTAGTAACACACTACGCCGTCATGGATTAAAATCCTGCAGCGCACGAAAGGTCCCCCTGCTCAAGCCAGCGCATGTCCAGGCCGTCTGAGTTTGCCAATGACCATCTGGATGATCCAGAGGAGGAATGGGAGAAGGTCATGTGGTCTAATGAGACAAAAATAGAGCTTTTTGGTCTAAACTCCACTCGCCGTGTTTGGAGGAAGAAGAAGGATGAGTACAACACTAACCAGAATAGAAAGAGGAGTGGGAGGCCCCGGTGCACAACTGAGCAAGAGGACAAGTACATTAGAGTGTCAAATTTGAGAAACAGATGCCTCACAAGTCCTCAACTGGCAGCTTTATTAAATAGTACACACAAAACACCAGTCTCAAGGTCAACAGTGAAGAGGCGACTCCGGGATGCTGGCCTTCTAGGCAGAGTTCCTCTGTCCAGTGTCTGTGTTCTTTTGCCCATCTTAATCTTTTCTTTTTATTGGCCAGTCTGAGAAATGGCTTCTTCTTTACAACTCTGCCATTCAAGGGTTTTTATTATTTTTAAATGTTTTGATCCATCAAACACTTTGTGTCATCATAGTGGTCTCTGATTGGTGGTCATCAGGTGGTGTGTCATCATAGTGTTCTCTGATTGGTGGTCATCATTTGATGTGTCATCATAGTGGTCTCTGATTGGTGGTCATCATTTGATGTGTCATCATAGTGTTCTCTGATTGGTGGTCATCATTTGATGTGTTATCATAGTGGTCTCTGATTGGTGGTCATCATTTGATGTGTCATCATAGTGGTCTCTGATTGGTGGTCATCATTTGATGTGTCATCATAGTGGTCTCTGATTGGTAGTCATCATTTGATGTGTCATCGTAGTGGTCTGACTCTCTCAGGTRGAACAAACTTAAACTTGCGCCTCTTTTTTCAAAGCTGATTTGAATGTCATTGAGAAAACAGAGAAGTGTCAAAGATTTATTTCCGCAAACATCCTTTCTGAATTTTTAAAGTAATCATTTAGTTTTTCAAAAGTATCTGTAATCTGATTATAATATTTTAGCTGGTAACGTAATGGGTTACAGTAAACGTTTTTTGTTGTAATCCCTTACATACATCTGTTACTCCCCAACCCTGTCAACTGGTGACATTTTGTTAGTCCCGACAAGGTCAAAGGTTAGAATTAGTGTTAGAATTATGTTTAGGAGCTAGAGTTAGTTTTAGGGTTAAGGTTAGGTTTAGAGTTAGAGAAAATAGGATTTTGAAACGGACTGAATTGTCACACGGTAGGTGTGTGTGTATTCCTGTGTGTTTGTGGTTGTTTGTGTGTGAGACGTACTCAGAAGTCCCCCCCCCCCCCCCCAGTGCTCTGTCCCGTCCTCAGTCACCTCCAGCCTGCTGCTGAGATGATATGGTTAATGAGAGACAAGGGCGGAATTGACAACACCACAACACGCTCCAGGCCGTCACACACCACGCTGAGGAAAGGACAACGGTCACAATGTGAGAGAGAGGCTTATCAAAGAAAACAACTAAACACGTTACATAAGGAATGTTGTTTTCTGTATTTCACCTATTACAATAATAGACAGCAGAGGAGGCTCCTCAGAGGAGCAAGGGGAGGACCAAGTGTGATTCATCACTCCAGAGTCCAATGGCGGTGAGCTTTACACCACTCCAGCCGACGCTGGCTTTGGCGCATTTTGTGCGGCTGCTTGGCCATGGAAACCTATTTCATGAAGCTCGCGACGAACAGTTCTTATGCTGACGTTGCTTCTAGAGGCAGTTTGGAACTCGCTAGTGAGTGTGCAACCAAGTACAGACAATTTTACACGCTACTCGCTTCAGCACTCGGCGTCCCATTCTGTAAGCTTGTGTGGCCTACCACTCACGGCCGAGCCGTTGTTGCTCCTAACGTTTCCACTTCACAACACCAGCACGTACAGTTGACCGGGGCAGCTCTAGCAGGGCAGAAATTTGACAAACTGACTTGTTGGTAAGGTGGAATCTTATGACGTGCACGATGAAGTCAAAGAGCTCTTCAGTAGGCGCCACTCGACTCTCAATTTAAATAATGGTCAATACTTTGCCCCTTGATAACCAGCGCACTTCTGTATGTTGTAAAAGCGTTACATGGTGCTGCCCATATCATGCATAGTGCAGAAATACACGAGAGTTCAGGGCCTTGCTTTAACAAAGTTAACCATTTTCACTGTAGTGTTCAAAACGTCTTTCAAGCTGTCAGGCGTTCCCTTGGCAAGAGCCTCTCGGTGGATGCTGCAGTGTACCCAAGTGGCGTCGGGAGCCCTGCTTGCACGCACGTTACCACTCCACTAGGTCATGGCTTTTGCGCCGTCAGTACAGATACCAACACATCTTGAAATTAAGATAATTGTATATCTTCACATAAAGTTCAATCGGGCAGCAAATGGACTTTGTGACATCAAAGTCCATTTGATGTCACAGGCTTCCAGTACTTTAAAAATATCCTCTCCTGTTGTCCTGGTTACTGGTGGTTTGCAGAAGAGGATGTCTTCCTTAATTGACTCCCCATAAACGTAACGGACATATACCAGGGGCTGTGCCAGGCCCGCCACGTCTGTTGACTCATCAGCTGTAACGCATATAATTCACTGCTTGTAGCGAAGCAGAATGTTTCAAAACTCCCTGCCATGTCATGAGGCGTCGTGAAACAGTGTTGTTTGATGAAGGCATTGTCTGTATAGTTTTTTGGGCCTTTTCCCCAACTTGTCCCAGCCATATCTGCTGCAGCAGGAAGAATTAAGTCCTCCACATAGTATGGGCTTGCCTGTCCTAGCCACTCGGTAGCTCACCATATACGACGCTTCTAGCCCCTCTTATTAATGGATCTGCTGCTTTTATACATATCTTACTAATCGAAGCTTTTGTTTGCCAAAGTTTATTTTGCATTGTTTAGAAGGAGTGTAAGGGCAAATTTAGTTATTGCACACGCGCACTTCCTTACTTGTTCTGCCACGATGATTAATTATGCTCCCACAGAGCCCTATAAAACTAGTTGTCAAACAGGGAAATGGTTCCAATCATTTTTCCACCATTCATTTTTCCCATCTGGGATTTTAGAAACACTTAGAATATAGGGCTGTGTTTCGTGTAGGCTTACCCTGGCGTGACGTTTTGATAACCATGTAAATCTCTCTAGGACAAGGTGACTTATATCTTTTTTTAAATTTTAAATAAAATGTCATAAATTACAATACAATAACAATAAACACAGGACATCACTACAAATAGTTTTCTCTTAAGAAACATAAAATCACATTAAGTATAAAGTAAGAAAATCACATTAAAAGTAAAGAAAATCACATTAGAAGTATTAAAGTACAGAAAATCACATTAAAGTAAAGAAAATCACAAATTAAAGTAAGAAAATCACATTAAAGTAAAGAAAATCACATTAAGTATTAAGTACAGAAAAACATTAAAGTAAGAAAATCACATTAAAGTACAGAAAATCACATTAAAGTAAAGCAGAAAGATCACATTAAAGTACAGAAATCACATTAAAGTAAGAACATGCACATTAAACTATTAAAGTAAAGAAATCACATTAAAGTAAAGAAATCACATTAAGTACAGAAATATCACATTAAAGTAAAAGAAAATCACATAAGTAAGAAAAACATAAAGTAAAGAAAATCACATTAAAGATAAGAAGACATCACATTAAAGTACAAAGAAACATCCACATTAAACTATCTAAAGAAAAATCACCATTAAGTAAGAAAATCACATTAAAGGACAGAAAATCACATTAAAGTTGTAAGAATATATTTTGTTTGTATTAAACATTTTATAAAATATTTGATTTCAAGTAAAAATATATTACATTGGTGACAGATTTCAAATATTTGTTTTGTCTTAATGTAAAATTTCCCCAGCGAGACTGAATAAATTAATGATTTTGTTTTAATTTGAAAAATATCATATTACATCATTCATTGTGAATACATGGGTCTTATTCATGAAACTAAAAATGTAATTAATTAAATTTAAAAAATKTAAATATTGAACTCGCTCCAAAATAACATCACAGAGTCACACTCATAAAACATGTGTATAACAGTTTCCCCTTCTTTATCACAGAAAGGCAGATGTCCAAGTTGTTACAAGGGTATATTTTGTGCAATATTTTAAAGTTAATTTATTTTACTTTATTTTCTATACAAAATTTAAGAGGGAGCAAAACCAAGCTTTCTTCCGTTCGATTTCAGTAATATGTTCCAGAAGAATATCCCCTCTAGGAGGGGATCTTGTTCTTGGACTGAAAATGTTCCCTGAATAATGTGTTACTACATGTGTTATCCAGCAGGGGGCAGCCTTCTAACATACATTATATATCTATCTTGACATATTCTCCAAAACACKAATGAGATGACATTAATTGAGTCATTTATGAAGGTATTACTTTGCATATAGAATTAAATGATTTATAATGTATCTGGTAAGTTATATGTTTCTAATAACTTCCTATAAGAGAGAGTATATTCCCTTCTTTATTAAATATATCAAGCACAAATATAATATTTATTTCAAACCAYTTAGGGATGAATAAAGACTTGTTTATAACAACATTATCTTTGTTGTTCCACAGAAGTGTTTTGTGTCGGGGAGAAGTTGTGGCCATTTTGTGGAGTTGTAGAGTTTCTAGTCTGACAAAAGGCTTGTTTGTGAAATCTGGACAAATTGATGGGTAATTTTGCTAAAGAAAAGTTACACTTGGAAAACCGAATTTACAACAACAAAGTAATATGACGAGGTATTGTTATGAATTCAGAGCTAAGCATACATCTTTTTATCCAGTTTATTTGAAAGGTATTGTTGATATCAATGAAGTCTAGTACTTCAAGCCCACCATCAGCTCTTTGGTTTGATATTACAGACTTCTTGTGTTGTTTATTTGTCCATATAAAGTCTAGGAAAGTGTTGTTGATATCCTTGCTGGTTTGATCAGCTACAGATAGGGATAGAGCAGGACAGACAAAACCGTGACAGACCCTCTGCTTTGGACAGTAAACCCCGTCCAATACTAGAGAGGTCACGTTGGAGCCTGTTATTAAAGAGGGATTTAGTTTTCTTTAATCTCTGAGACAAATTGAGATGTTGACGGACAATATGGCTTTTCGCCATGTGTACCCCTAAATATTTCACRTKATCTTTCACCGGAATATTCTCAACAGATTGGTATTTTGAGTTTACGTATGGACAATATTTCTCAATTAAATTCCAGACCAGAAGCAGAAGAGAATGATTTGATAATATTAAGTGTAATAGCAATTTGATCCTTTTAGAAACAGAGCTGCTAATTTGGACCTTTTCAACAAAAAAAGTGTACAACAATGTAACAGGAACTTGTGTTCTATTGTATTAAATGTTTTTACAAAAGTAGAGGAATAAAATAATGCAACTAAACAGCTGATGGTAAAAGTATATCCTTCTGAATCAACGTAATCAGCGTAATCAATCAAGTCTAAAACGAACCGCTGATGTAACGACCTTTCATGAAACCAGTTTGCGTTTCATTAGTAAGGTGGTTTAGGTCCATTTTAAAAGCCTATTAGCATATGCTAAAGTTATCAATTTATAATCTGTACTTAATATAATCAGTCTCCAATGACCTATGAAAAGGGGATCTTTATCAGTTTTACAAGAAATAACCCCTTGCTCCATGGTAGTAATCATCTCACTGTAAACTAGACCTTCTTGGAACATGTTGAATACTGGTCCCTCTAAATGTTCCCAACATTTTTAAATGCAATTCCACAGAAAGACCATCTGTCCCCAGGTGCTTTGTCCTTCCTCATAGATTTTAAGAGCATCTCTAATCTCTACTGTAGAACACTCATCTTCACATTTGGACTTGAACTAATTGGATCATGGATCATGGATCATGGACATGTTTCATAATATGTCCACATTCAATCCCATTAAAACTAGATTCATACAGATTGTCAGAAAAAGAATACACATAGTTTACACAAAGGTCTTGTCAATATTTAAGGCAGAAAGAGATGTTCTCTTGCAGTTCCTTTTTTTTGTAAGAGCAGAAAAATATCTTGTGTTTTTCTTACCCTCGTCGACATATCTCGCCTCCAGATGTAATACTGGACCCTTTAGCTAAATCACAATTGATCTACACTGAAACAAAAATATAAAAGCAACATGTAAAGTGTTGGTTCCATGTTTCATGAGCTGAARTAAAAKATCCCAGAAATGCTCCATACATCCAAAAGCTTAATTCTCTCAAATTTTGTGCACAAATTTGTTTCCATCCCTGTTAGTGAGCATTTCTCCTTTGCCAAGATAATCCATCCACCTGACAGGTGTGGCATATCAAGAAGCTGATTAAATGGCATTATCATTACACAGGTGCACCTTGTGCTGGGGGCAATAAAAGGCCACTCTAAAATGTGCAGTTTTGTCACACAACACAATGCCACAGATGTGTCAAGTTTTGAGGGAGAGTTCAATTGGCATGCTGACTGCAGGAATGTCCACTAGAGTTGTTGAAAGAGAATTTAATGTGCATTTTTCTACCATAAGCTGCCCCCAACTTTGTTTTATAGAATTTGGAGGTACGTCCAACCTGCCTCACAACTGCAGACCACGTGTAACCACGCCAACCCAGGACGACAGCGTGTTCCAATTCCCGCCAATATCCAGCAACTTCGCACAGCCATTGAAGAGGAGTGGGACAACATTCCACAGGCCACAATCAACAGCCTGATCAACTCTATGC
>NW_019944481.1:72736-76173 GCF_002910315.2 Salvelinus sp. IW2-2015 | reverse complement strand
TCAGAGGGAGATGTGTCGAGCTGCGTGAGGCAAATGGTGGTCACACCAGATACTGACTGGTTTTCTGATCCACACCCCTACCTTATATAAAAACTATCTGTGACCAACAGATTCACATCTGCATTTCCAGTCATGTGAAATCCAGTAGATTAGGGCCTAAGAATGTAATTATTTTCGTTGATTGATAGTAGAAAGAAACTCCCTGTATCGACGCACTGTCTAGTTTATATTAATACGAAGACTGGCATGTACGACCACTGTCAGTTATATTAAAGAAACGGCATGTATCGACCACTGTCATTATATTATAACGGCATATCGACCACAGTCAGTTTATTATTATAGCAAACGGCATCTGTATCGACCACTGTCAGTTTTATATTATAGAAACGCATGTATCGACCACTATCAGTTTATATTATAGAAACGGCATGTATCGACCACTGTCAGTTTTATATTATAGAAACGGCATGTAATATCGAACCACTTCAGTATTATCTCTCATATAGAAACGCATGTAACGACCCCAGTCATTTATATTATAGCAGGTGTGGGCCGTCAGGGCGCTGCAAGGCCTTCTCGTCGGCCTAAACATCATCAGAATAATAATTTTTTTTAAATTATATTTTCCCACAAATATGTATTAATTATTTCCCCAGAGTTAAGAGTTTAATACCTTATTCCTCAGCTTCCTCTTGGTTGCACTTGCTTCCAGCCCCAGGTTGAGATTTGGAGCGCTGGCTTGTCTATGTTAAGATCTTTTATCCAATCATATCATGCCAACATTGTTCCTCCAGGGTCTAAAATCTGCCCTCAGGCCTTCAGGAATCCCGTGCGGCGGCTTGTCCGCTCTTATAGTGAATGGAAATGAAAACTTTAATACTAGCTCAACCAGCATCATAACGTTTAGAGTTTGCGCTACTTGTACGCCTTGTCTGGCTGGCCTCCCTAGTGTTATAACGAGGCAGCCAGCTATCGCAGGCGGATAATATAGGCAATGGATAGCCAATACAGAGTACTTGAATTAGGCCACCACGAACACAAATCACACACATAACCTGCAAACATCCGCCACATTATATAAAAACCACCGACCAAACCGACCATAAAAAACAATACACAAAAGACTGCCAACTATACGCACACACAATTCTCAAGATAATCGCGCAGGCACTGAGCTCCATAAAATCTTATATGGAGAAACTGAAGAATGAATTTGCCTAACACGAATAGATTCGTTAACTACTATAAACTCGCTCATATCCCATCTATATATAAAGAACAATTCTGATCTAACCCCTAAAGAACCCATACCGCCTAGATGAATCATGAGATGAATGATCGAATCAGGATATCACACTGTTCGCACTACTCGGGACATGGAAAGAGGTATATCATTGATAACAGAGCCTTCTCACATGGTATGAACCTCCTTATGTCAGTAACAAAATAGAGTGATTTGAGACATTTATGTATAAGTGATCTATGTCTCTCGAGAGCCAATTACCGTGACAGTGCGATCATACACTCATATACCGTAAATTCGATCTGCTAGCTCCAGACACACACATACATAGCCTACTACGACCACGAGTCAAGTGTAAACTGGTGGCTTCTATACATCCCATCATCGTACACGCCAACCATCACCATCTTCCAAAGTTTCCACCAACTACCACGCGCCCGACCTCACAGCTATCCACTCGCACACTTACCTTACGGCTCACACACACAGCGACGAGAACACAAACGCACTCGAGCGCAACACACATCTAACATGCTAGGCGAGCAACTAATGCCACCAACCAATCATCTCTGCCACAACAACACACGTCTAGCAACACACCACAACAACATCCCAGCGAACCTCATTAGCGACTCACTCTCTGTCGGTGCCCGAACCCAAGTCAGCCATATCTGTGCGTCATTCCTAATATATATTGACTCATAACTAAACATCACGATTTCTGTTTCTATACCATAACAAGACTCCCCTAGCTCAGCTGATCTCGACTGACAACTGGGTTGTGACGTAGTAATCAGCGTACCGTCACGATAACTACAAGCTATGGTAGCTCTTCTCCTGAAACCTCTCTCTCTTCTTTTCAGTCTCAGTGAGATCACTGGCTGTAACTCCTTGCTCAGAGTCTCAGTGAGATCACTGGCTGTAACTCCTTGCTCAGAGTCTCAGTGAGATCACTGGCTGTAACTCCTTGCTCAGAATCTCAGTGAGATCGCCGGCTGTAGGTGCTGATGTGTAACGTGTTTAATCAGCAGCCTACATAGTCATTTTAGCTTCTTGTAAGACAAGTGGCAAATCATTAGTCAAAATAGAGAAGAGTAATGGTCCAAGGCAACTGCCCTGAGGGACACCACACCGTACATATCTGACGTTAGAGAAGCTTCTATTGAAGAACACTCTCTGAGATCTATTAGATAAATAACTAACAATGTATGATCAATAACATCAAAGGCTGCACTGAATTCTAACAATACAGCTCCAACTATCATCTTATTAGCCATTTATTTTAACCAATCGTCTGTCACCTGCAGTCACTGCAGTACAGGCTAACGCAATAGAAGTGATCAGTGCGAGGTTTTCATGGATAATACACTTAATATGTGGATAATAGATAGTATACAGCTGATATTACAAAGCTGTTGTCGTCTACAACTCTCATGGATCTAGAGAAATGGGAGCCTTAACTCATCAAAGGCTTGGTGTGAGTCCAAAAATGGAACCCTATTCCATATATAGTACACTACTACTAGTGTAGTACGAGCGCACTACTGGTCAAAAGTAGTGTACTATATATGGAATAGGGTGCCATTTGGGATGCAGTCTGTGTTAATTGCCGAGTCTCGGACGCACATTGCTGTCAATGTTGATGATATAAAACATGCATTGGGTACATTTACATCAGGTCGCTAACAGGCACTACAGGAACATTATAATGCACGGTTCACTCAGTGGTCAATAGTGTTATTACTATCCTCCATCTTCTAATGTAGGAGGAACTGCCATGTAAAGATGAACACGTGTCTGTTCTTACTGTCACCCACTTCGCTGATTGATAGCAGCTTTATTGACGGAAGCTTGACTGACTATGACTGTGATATGCGGTTGTCCTTCCTAGCTAACCTTGAGAGGAACTGTAAGTCTGTAACTGTAAGGTAAAACTTAAATGTAAAGATGTATACATTCAAACTGGTATGGCGTTTCACAAATAGTTCTTGAACATTCTCAGATATTTGCTAGAATTCATATGAAGTCACTAAAAATATATATATTTTCTACAAAATAACAGTCCACCAACTGTCATGAGCATTTCACATACCAGTATGCACCATGTTGGATTTCACCACTCCTTTCTCCACAGTGTGCAGGTCTCCACCTCTCCTACCATGTTGGATTTCACCACTCCTTTCTCCACAGT
>NW_019944481.1:67864-71412 GCF_002910315.2 Salvelinus sp. IW2-2015 | reverse complement strand
CATTTACATTTAAGTCATTTAGCAGACGCTCTTATCCAGAGCGACTTACAAATTGGTGCATTCACCTTATGATATCCAGTGGAACAACCACTTTACAATAGTGCATCTAACTCTTTTAAGGGGGAGGGGGGGGTTAGGAGGATTACTACCTAGGATCCTATCCTAGGTATTCCTTAAAGAGGTGGGGTTTCAGGTGTCTCCGGAAGGTGGTGATTACAAGATAGATAATGGTGATCTATCTATTACAAGATAGATAATGGTCTCCACTAGGCTATGACATACAAGTGTCAAGTGTATTCTATGGTCAAAATTGAGTTCAGTGGTGGGCTAGCGATTAGTACCACTACCTTCAGAGTGTACAAAACATGATGCTCTTTCCATGACATAGACTGGCCAGGTGAATACAGGTAAAAGACGAAGGGAAGGAGACAGGTTAAAGAAGGATTTTTAAGCCTTCTGAGACATGGATTGTGTATGTGATGCCATTCAGATGGTGAACGGGGTATGATAGTAGGTGCCAGGCAAGGTTTGTGTTAAGAACTGCAGCGCTGCTGGGTTTTTCAGGCTCAACAGTTTCCAGTGTGTATCAGTAATGATCCACCACCCAAAGGACATCCAGTCAACTTGACACAACTGTGGAAAGCATTGGAGTCAACATGGACCAACATCCCTGTGGAACGCTTTGGACACCTTGTAGAGTCCATGCCCCAACGAATTGAGGCTGTTCTGAGGACAAAGTGTACCACTCGCGACATGATTTATTAATTGTTTCACTGTTCGCACTGTAGACATTCTAATAAAAGCGATCAGCATTAAATCCACTTGCCTCCTCGTTATTTCTCCCGCCCCCCCCAGAAAGACCATAGTGTAAAAGCACGGTGATCCTTCTGTTTAATCATTCTATCCTGCCATACTGATTTCAGTTGTTATGGGGAGAGCCAGTGGGGTAAGTAACTAATCTTGACATAGGTCTTGGTAGTGGTGGTCAGCTAGTGAAGAGGTCCCTACGTAATCACATTACGTAGCCTAGACTAGTCATCTCCTTGCTGAATTTAAAACGTGGGAAAGTCAAATAAAAAATGGACAAGGCCATGGAGTTTGATGACATTTTTCAAATCCCAAAATCCAGAGAAAGATGGTGAATCGAACCAAGAACGAGCCAGAGAACTGTCAGTGCCGGAGGAGAGGAGGGACAAACTGTTCCTGATGGCGATGCCTTAGCTAGCAGTGTTGCTAATCCCTCCAATAGCTRGCAGCATTGCTAATCTCTCCACTAGCTAGCAGCGATGCTAATCCCTCCACTAGCTAGCAGCGATGCTAATCCCTCCACTAGCTAGCAGGGCTGCTAATCCCTCCACTAGCTAGCAGCGATGCTAATCCCTCCAATAGCTAGCAGCGATGCTAATCCCTCCACTAGCTAGCAGCGATGCGATACATCCACTAGCTAGCAGCGCTGCTAATCCCTCCACTAGCCTGCAGCGCTGCTAATCCCTCCACTAGCTAGCAGCGCTGCTAATCCCTCCACTAGCTAGCAGCGATGCTAATCTCTCCACTAGCTAGCAGCGATGCGAATCCCTCCACTAGCTAGCAGCGATGCTAATCCCTCCAGTTCAGCATCACCACCTCCACTAGCTAGTAGGCCTACTAGCCAGTCAGACTCAGCGGGAGAGGGACGCGGGGAGCCGGTGGGGAGGGGGGCAGTACATCCACCGACGAAATGCTCGGAGCAGGTGTAATTTGCCGTTCAATAACAAGCAAACATATAACCCCTGGCTTGTCATGCAGAATTCAAAATTGAGCTGTACAACATGCAAAAAGGTAGGGAGCTTGGGTCTAGAAACGACTGGAGCGATTAAACTAGCAGAAGAGTGAGTGGAATAAACAGTAACATACAAAAAACAAAAGAGCCCTCAAAAAAAAAAAAGTTTTCGAACATGCCTGAACTAAGACGTATTTGGTGGCAGCAAGCCTTGTAGACAAGGCTAAAGAGGACACCCGGGTTAACACTAAAAATGAAGAAAAAAATAGACAGGACAGCCAGATTCTTCAGAACAGCCTTAGAAGGAGGCTAAACATCACAGCCACATGCCTGCTCATGGCTTTGAGATAGAAGTTGACTCAGGAGTTTAAATGGACTTGACATGACGGAGAGGTTTTGAAAACTAAACTACAACGTTTTTTTTTCTTCCTTCCTTTACAAACTTGTTCTGTGCTGTGAAGATAACCAGAATATGTGCTTCATGTTATCACATAGGCAGCAGGAGGCCTATATATATATCTTCTCATATGTGTGTTCTGTTCTAGCCTACAATGATTTATTTGATAAGTTATATTCCGATATGGTGATATTTGTTCTACTGCTACACTACGTGTTCCCGAGACCTCCCGATTTACAAATGAAGTACTGCCTGTGTTGGTGAGGGGTTTGATTCTGGCCCACATCCTTCTGGCTCAAATAACTCAATCCCCCCCCTGATTGACTTGATTTAATTAGACATTTCAAATACAGACAGTTCAGGGTTATTTTACACCTGATCTTGATATGAAATGACCATACCAGACACGTTTGGATAAGATAAATAGGAAACCAATAAAATAATATCATTAGGCTACAACCACATTAGTTTCCATTCATACAAAGTGTCGGGTAAATTGCCACAGTAGATTGGCCGTGGTAAACTATAAAATACTTTATTTTTATTGTACAGAATGCTTGTCAAATAGATAAATAACCTTTAGTCTGTTCTAAAAGGACTAAGATGTTCCGATTACAGTACCAACCAGAGGGCAAACATATCTTAAAATACTTTGGTTGCAAGCAGGACTAATAGCTGATTTATGCTTGATCCGGCAACGCTGTCTGGAGGCTCSATATGGAGGGTGGAACATAACACTGTCTGGAGGCTCCGTATGGAGGGTGGAACATAACACTGTCTGGAGGCTCCATATAGAGGGTGGGACACAACGCTGTCTGGAGGCTCCGTATGGAGGGTGGGACACGCTCCAGAAATAACACCTGTTAACCCACGCGGAATAGAAATCTAACCTGGTTAACCGCTCAGAGTTAACCCTGTAACCACGCGTCATAACCCTGTAACACACGGTACGTAACCCTGGAAAACCACGCGACGAATTAACCCTGTAACCACGGTGGAACTAACCCTGTAACACGCGACGAACCTGTAACCACCGTAGAACCCTGTAACCACGTGGAACTAACCCTGTAACCACGCGTGACTAACCCGTAACCACCCGGAACTTAACCCCGAACCATGCGGTAATTAACCCGCGTTAACACGCGAATTAACCCCGTAACCACGCGTAATTGAACCCTGTAACCACGCGGAATTACCCGTAACCCGCACTAACCCCGTAACCACGCGGAATTCTAACCCCGTAACCACGCAGAATAACCCTGTAACCACGCGGAAGTAACCCCTACCACGCGGAAACACGCCCTAAACCACGCGGAATACCCGTAAACCACCCGCGAATTAACCGCACGTAACCACGCGGAATTAACCCCGTAAACCACGCGGAATTAACCC
>NW_019944481.1:64430-66013 GCF_002910315.2 Salvelinus sp. IW2-2015 | reverse complement strand
GTAACCACGCGGAATTAACCCTGTAACCACGCGGAATTAACCCTGTAACCACGCGGAATTAACCCTGTAACCACATGGAATTAACCCCGTAACCACGCGGAACTAACCCTGTAACCACGCGGAATTAACCCTGTAACCACGCGGAATTAACCCCGTAACCACGCGGAATTAACCCTCTAACCATGCGGAATTAACCCTGTAACCACGTGTTTGTCGGGGTCAGTGGCTGTAACCGCTGGCCCACTAAGGGCACTGAGGAACCCAATAATTTATTCTGTCTATTGCTTGCCTTCAACATATAAGAAAACAGTTGATGTAAAATAAATAGATTTCCCCCCTAATGAAAAATACATCTGCCCTCTACAAATATGTCCATTTATTACAATCCACATCAGAATTCCCAGGAGAAGTGATGTAGCCTGCACCTAGCCTACAATAAGGCAGTGTATACAAACACTGCTTCCAGCTGCCCCCTGGTGGCCATTCTAAATATGCCTTCAGATACTCAAATCCTCTTGCTGCGGGATTATTTTCCTCCTGCGACGAAAGAGGTCAAATTAAGATCTGACATCTGTAGGTACAGCTGGTTAAGGGGATGCATGTCTGTATGGGCCAACCCAGCCGAGTCCTATCACGGTACCGGACAGATACGGCTAATGTTGCTATAGGATGTTGTTTACTCATCTCCCAGGGGTAATAGGAGAGATTCTTCCTGAAAACACTTTGAGATTAGGTAAACAAAACAAATAAAACGCATATCCTGGATGACAGAGTAACAGTATTCAACGGAACATTGAATGGACGTTGATTTATAGGTCGTTTAATGCTATGATACTAAAGTACATTTACTAAACAACAACAAGCATCCTCAGTCAGTCCATTTTTATGTTCTTTGATTTCCAGGTTAAGAACAGTATCTCAGCTGTAATATGTCTCCAGTCCAGGCAAACAAAATGTGTCCTGTTGTGTGATAATGACGAGTCTCAAAATCAGATTTTGTTTATTTTTTATTACAGTATATTGATCCTATAGTACTTTTTCAATGTTTAAAAAAACATTTACATGATTGTTGAAGTTTTAGTTGTTCTGTGACCGCTGAGATACAGATGTGTTTTCAGCCTTCGAACACAGAGGAGGACCACACAAGAACCCACTTAAACAGGCAGTAGTAGGCTACGCACGCACGCACGCGCACGCACGCACGCACGCACGCACGCACGCACGCACGCACGCACACCACCAGGAGTAGGCTACAGAGCCACTCTAATAGACAAAGTGCATCCATGTGGATATTGAACAACGAATGGTGTGGATTTCACACTGAATCAATGTCTACAGGAATGTGATGGGGGGGATTCTATTTGCACTTCCTTTGGAAATGATTCTCATGTTGTTGATATTGTGTTTCTGTATATTATGTAGTGTATATTATGTTGTTTATATTATGTTGTTTACATTATGTTGTTTCTGTATATTATGTTGTTTCAGTATATTATGTTGTTTCTGTATATTATGTTGTTTATATTATGTTGTTTCAGTATATTATGTTGTTTCTGTATATTATGTTGTTTATATTATGTTGT
>NW_019944481.1:61616-62010 GCF_002910315.2 Salvelinus sp. IW2-2015 | reverse complement strand
ATGTTGTTTCTGTATATTATGTTGTTTCTGTATATTATGTTGTTTCTGTATATTATGTTGTTTCTGTATATTATGTTGTTTATATTATGTTGTTTGTTTATATTATGTTGTTTCTGTATATTATGGGTCTTTGCGCCGACAGAGATGGCCTCCTCGCTTCGCGTTCTTAGGAAACTATGCAGTATTATTTCTTACACTGTTACCCCAGGAAATCTTAAGTCTTATCACATACAGCCGGGAGGAACTATTGGATATAAGATCAACGCCAACTCACCAACATTACGACCAGGAATACGACTTTCCCGAAGCGGATCCTCTGTTTGGTCTACCATTAGAAGACTGCATACTATACGCCAGCTAAAGTCATCCTACCATTAGAAGAATGCATACTATA
>NW_019944481.1:59170-61253 GCF_002910315.2 Salvelinus sp. IW2-2015 | reverse complement strand
CGCCAGCTAAAGTCATCCTACCATTAGAAGACTGTATACTATACGCCAGCTAAAGTCATCCTACCATTAGAAGACTGTATACTATACGCCAGCTACAGTCATCCTACCATTGGGATCCCATCCGGAGGCCCTAAACAACGGCGCCGGTCAGGCTCTGTAGACGGGGCACATCGCCCACCAATCCCAACTACTCGCCAATGTCCAGTCTCTTGACAACAAGGTAGACAAAATCCGAGCATGGGTTGCCTTCCAGAGAGACATCAGAGATTGTAACATTCTCTGTTTCACGGAAACGTGACTCACTCGGGATACGTTATCAGAGTCGGTACAGCCACCTGGTTTCTTCACGCATCGCGCTGACAGAAACAAACATCTCTCTGGTAAGAAGGAGGGCGAGGGTGTATGCCTTATGAATAATGAGTAGTGGTGTGATCATGACAACGTACAGGAACTCAAGTCCTTTTGTTCACCTGACCTAGAATTCCTTACAATCAAATGCCGACCGCATTATCTACCAAGAGAATTCTCTTCGATTATAATCACAGTCGTGTATATATCCCCCCCAAGCAGACACCTCGACGGCCCTGAAAGAACTTCATTGGACTCTATGGAAACTGTAAACCACATATCCTGAGGCTGCATTTATTGTAGCTGGGGATTTTAACAAGGCTAATCTGAAAACAAGGCTCCCTACATTTTATCAGCATATCGAATGCGCGTCCCGGGCTGGCAAAATTCTGGATCATTGTTAGTCTAACTTCCGCGAAGCATACAAAGCCCTCCCTCGCCCTCCTTTCGGCAAATCTGACCACGACCCAATTTTGTTGCTCCCAGCCTATAGACAGAAACTAAAACAGGAAACGCCCGTGCTCAGGTCTGTTCAATGCTGATCCGACCAATCTAATTCCACGCTTCAAGATTGCTTCGATCACGTGGACTGGGATATGTTCCGGACTGCGTCGAACAACAACATTGATGTATACGCTGATTCGGTGAGCGAGTTTATTAGCAAGTGCATCGGTGATGTTGTACCTACGGCGATTATTAAAACATTCCGCAACCAGAAACCGTGGCTTGATGGCAGCATTCTTGCAAAACTGAAAGCGCGAACCACTGCTTTTAATCAGGGCAAGGCGACCGGAAACATGACCGAATACAAACAGTGTAGCTATTCCCTCCGCAAGGCAATCAAACAAGCTAAGCGTCAGTATAGAGACAAAGTAGAGTCGTAAATTCAACGGCTCAGACATGATAGGTATGTGGCAGGGTCTACAGTCAATCACGGACTACAAAAAGAAAACCAGCCCCGTCGCGGACCCCGATGTCTTGCTCCCAGACAAATGAAACATCTTCTTTGCTCGCTTTAAGGACAATACCGTGCCACCGACACGGCCTGCTACCAAAACCTGCGGGCTCTCCTTCACCTCAGCCAACGTGAGTAAAACATTTAAGCGTGTTAACCCTCGCAAGGCTGCCGGCCCAGACGGCATCCCTAGCCGCGTCCTCAGAGCATGCGCAGACCAGTTGGCTGGTGTGTTTACGGACATATTCAATCAATCCCTATCCCAGTCTGCTGTCCCCACATGCTTCAAGAGGGCCACCATGGTTCCTGTTCCCAAGAAAGCTAAGGTAACTGAGCTAAACGACTATCGCCCCGTAGCACTCACTTCCGTCATCATGAAGTGCTTTGAGAAACTAGTCAAGGATCATATCACCTCCAACCTACCTGACACCCTAGACTCACTCCAATTTGCTTACTGCCCCAATAGGTCCACAGACGACGCAATCGCAACCACACTGCACACTGCCCTAACCCATCTGGACAAGAGGAATACCTATGTAGGAATGCTGTTCATCGACTACAGCTCAGCATTTAACACCATAGTACCCTCCAAACTCGTCATTAAGCTCAAGACCCTGGGTCTCGACCCCGCCCTGTACAGTTGGGTCCTGGACTTTCTGACGGGACGCCCCCAGGTGGTGAGGGTAGGAAACAACATCTCCACACCGCTGATCCTCAACACTGGGGCCCCACAAGGGTGCGTTCTCAGCTCTCTCCTGTACTCCCTGTTCACCCATGACT
>NW_019944481.1:53254-54277 GCF_002910315.2 Salvelinus sp. IW2-2015 | reverse complement strand
GTATATTATGTTGTTTCTGTATATTATGTTGTTTCTGTATATTATGTTGTTTCAGTATATTAGTGCACCTGCTTCCCGACTCACAGCCCCGTTATTATAGTTGTTTCTGGATATAATGTGGTTTTGAGGTTTGAAAGACAACATACTGTAAGTGGTTAGTCTCATTTTGTTTTTTAGTTTGTCCGAGAAACCATAAAAACAATCCACTTAACCCTAATTGCTCCAGGGTTGCGTTGGTAGTGCAGACCCTGGCCGTGACCCCACTCTCCCAGGATGTCTCAGCGGGACTTGGGATATGCCAACAAAATACATTTCCAATTCACACACGCGTATTAATACACACTTGTACATGTGTGAAATAGGACAAATATAAGTACCCACCAAATAATGATGATGATTATTATTATTAGATAACAAATGGAGAAGACAAATCCGGTTCAGTAAATGATGTAAAGTTTGAAGTAAGAGTATAATCTGGCAGTAGATAGACTACTTCAGGTTTCATGTCAACTCTCTCATATTGAGCCTCGGTAGTAGTTAACTAATACAATACCACAGTCTACAATCTCTATCATTTCTTATTTCGATGTGTAGTGAAGGAGAGAGCCAGAGACTGTTCCAAATAACCACCATCGCCCGTCCTGCACCGCTCAGCCGGGTACATAAAACTGCTCTGTCCATTTGGTTCAGGATTCCCTCCCTCCCTTYCTCCCTCCCTCCCTCCCAGCCCTCCCTCCCTCGTAACCCCTAGTAACATCCAGGCTAAACTTGGTAACCCCTAGTAACCTCCAAAAAACCTTCAGCCTGGTTCCAGATCTGCTTGTGTTGTCTTCCCAACTCCAATGGCCGTATAATCTGATCTGAGACGAGGCTCAACTTGGTAACCCCTAGTAACATCCAGGCTAAACCTGGTAACCACCTAGTAACATCCAGGCTAAACCTGGTAACCACCTAGTAACATCCAGGCTAAACCTGGTAACCACCTAGTAACGTCCAGGCTAAACCCGGTAGCAACCTAGTAAC
>NW_019944481.1:44022-50622 GCF_002910315.2 Salvelinus sp. IW2-2015 | reverse complement strand
ACCTGGTAACCACTAGTAACGTCCAGGCTAAACCTGAGACACCTAGTAACGTCCAGGCTAACTTAGTAACCACTAGTAACGTTCAGGCTAAACCTGGTAACGACTAGTAACGTCGCAGGCGTAAACTGGTAACCACTAGTAACGTCCAGGCTAAACCTGGTAACCACTAGTAACGTCCAGGCTAAACCTGGTAACCACCTAGTAACGTCCAGGCTAAACCCGGTAGCAACCTAATACGTCCAGGCTAAACCTGGTAACCATGGTAACAATAGTAACGTCCAGGCTAAACCTGGTAACACTAGTAACGTCCAGGCTAAACCTGGTAACCACCTAGTAACGTCCAGGCTAACCCGGTAGCAACCTAGTAACGTCCAGGCTAAACCTGTAACCACTGTAACCATAGTAACGTCCAGGCTAAACCTGGTAACCAATAGTAACGTCCAGGCTAACCCGGTAGCAACCTAATAACGTCCAGGCTAAACCTGGTAACCACTATAACGTCCAGGCTAAACCTGGTAACCACTAGTAACGTCCAGGCTAAACCTGGTAACCCTAGTACGTCCAGGCCTAAACCTGGTAACACCTAGTAACGTCCAGGCTAAACCTGGTAACCACCTAGTAACGTCCAGGCTAAACCTGGTAACCACTAGTAACGTCCAGGCTAAACCTGGTAACACTAGTAACGTCCAGGCAAACCTGGTAACCACTAGTAACGTCCAGGCTAAACCGGTAACCACTGGTAACCAATAGTAACGTCCAGGCAAACCTGGTAACACCTAGTAACATCCAGGCAAACTGGTAACACCTAGTAACGTCCAGGCTAAACCGGTAGCAAACTAGTAACGTCCAGGCTAAACCTGGTAACCACTGGTAACCAATGTAACGTCCAGGCTAAACGGTAACCACTAGTAACGTCCAGGCTAAACCTGGTAACCACCTAGTAACGTCCAGGCTAACCCGTAGCAACCTAGTAACGTCCAGGCTAAACATGGTAAACCACTGGTAACCAATAGTAACGTCCAGGCTAAACCTGGTAACCACTAGTAACGTCCAGGCTAAACCCGGTAGCACCTAGTAACGTCCAGGCTAAACCTGGTAACCACTATAACGTCCAGGCTAAACCTGTAACCACCTAGTAACGTCCAGGCTAAACCTGGTAACAACCTAGTAACGTCCAGGCAAACCTGGTAACCACCATAGTAACGTCCAGGCTAAACCTGGTAACCACCTAGTAACATCCAGGCTAAACCTGGAACCACCTAGTAACGTCCAGGCTAAACCCGTAGCAACTAGTAAGTTCAGGCAAACCTGGTAAACCACTGGTAACCAATAGTAACGTCCAGGCTAAAACCTGGTAACCACTAGTAACGTCCAGGCTAAACCCGGTAGAACCATACTCGGTAAAGCTGACCACTAGTAACGTCCAGGCTAAACCTGGTAACCACCTAGATTAACGTCCAGGCTAACCTGGTAACAACCTAGTAACGTCCAGGCTAAACCTCGGTAACAACCTAGTAACCTCCAGCGCTAAACTGGTAACCCCTAGTAACGTCCAGGCTAAACCTGGTAACAACCTAGTAACGTTCAGTCTAAACCTGGTAACAACCTAGTAATGTCCAGGCTAAACCTGGTAACCACCTAGTAACGTCCAGGCTAAACTTGGTAACCACTAGTAACGTCCAGGCTAAACCTGGTAACCACCTAGTAATGTCCAGGATAAACTTGGTAACCCCCTAGTAACGTCCAGGCTAAACCTGGTAACAACCTAGCAATGCCCTAAACTGTGAGGACAGCTTTTCAGTCATTGTTTTACTGTATTTCAAGTACTACTTCAGTCATTGTTTTACTTTATTTCAAGTACTACTTCAGTCATTGTTTTACTGTATTTCAAGTACTAATTCCGTCATTGTTTTACTTTATATCAAGTACTACTTCAGTCATTTTTTTACTTTATTTCAAGTACTACTTCAGTCATTGTTTTACTGTATTTCAAGTACTACTTCAGTCATTGTTTTACTGTATTTCAAGTACTACTTCAGTCATTGTTTTACTTTATTTCAAGTACTACTTCAGTCATTGTTTTACTATATTTCAAGTACTACTTCAGTCATTGTTTTACTATATTTCAAGTACTACTTCAGTCATTGTTTTACTTTATTTCAAGTACTACTTCAGTCATTGTTTTACTTTATTTCAAGTACTACTTCAGTCATTGTTTTACTGTATTTCAAGTACTAATTCAGTCATTGTTTTACTGTATTTCAAGTACTACTTCAGTCATTGTTTTACTGTATTTCAAGTACTAATTCAGTCATTGTTTGGGGTATTTATATTTTTGACAACATTAACTTTGACTCTACTACATTCCTAAAGAAAATATTGTACTTTTTACTCTATACATTTTCCCTGACACCCAAAAGTACTTGTTACATTTTGAATGCTTAGCAGGACAGGCAAATTGTACAAATCACGTCCCTGGTCGTTCCTACTGCCTCTGATCTGGCGGACTCACTAAACAGAGAACATCCCTGGTCATCCCTACTGCCTCTGATCTGGCGGACTCACTAAACAGAGAATATCCCTGGTCATCCCTACTGCCTCTGATCTGGTGGACTCACTAAACAGAGAACATCCCTGGTCATCCTTACTGCCTCTGATCTGGAGGACTCACTAAACAGAGAACATCCCTGGTCATTCCTACTGCCTCTGATCTGGCGGACTCACTAAACAGAGAACATCCCTGGTCATCCCTACGGCCTCTGATCTGGAGGACTCACTAAACAGAGAACATCCCTGGTCATCCCTACGGCCTCTGACTCACTAAACAGACATGCTTCGTTTGTAAATAATCTCTGAGTGTTGGAGTATGCCCCTGACTATCCATACATTTAAAAACAAGAAAATGGTGCCATCTGGTTTGCTTAATATAAGGAATGTGAAATGATTTTTTACTTTTGATACTTAAATATAATTTATCAATTACAATTACAGTATATTTAAAACCAAATACTTTTACTTTTACTAAAGTAATATTTTACTGGGTGACTCACTTTTACTTGAGTCATTTTCTATTCAGGTATCTTTACTTTTACTCAAGTATGACAGTTGGGTACTTTCCCCTCCACTGTTATGTAGTCTACACCAAAGCCAGGATGCATGCAGTGTTGAAGCTTCAACAGCGGAATTACTTAGAGAAATAGTTTCAGTTGGTCCGTGATTGAGATGACTAAATATCTTCTGGGATTTAAAGAGGGGTTTTGTCACAACAAAGGACTGCTTCTTTTTGTCGATAAGTGTAGTCTACCATGGCTTGGCGCTGTTTACAGTCATTACAGGGGGGAAGTGTCCCATCCCTCTCCCTTATTACCAAGGGGGATATACCACTTACACAGACAAGCCCGCGCAGTGGCTGAAACACCTGTCAATCACTTGGTGGTTCTGCGGAGTTCGATCGAGGAACCAGAGTCAAAACAGAAGTCGGGAAAGTCACATTTCACCAATGCGTCAACGCCTGGGTTTGACCAACTGATGAGGGAATTATAATCATAACTTCATTAACCGGCGTTAAATAATAACGTTACCGTTTTCCGTGACGGCTGTGATCTATATGGTACTCCATTCTTTCTTTTAAAAATGTTACATTTTTTGGGCGTAAAATGTTGGTTACGCATGACCAAATAATTTACTGACCATTTTGGAGTCTGAGGACTTTACTAGAAGGGAGACCATCCTCTCCCCTTGTACCTGGTGGTAATACCGAGTGGCCAAAGCGATGGCGTCCGAGGTGGTCTGCGGGCTGGTCTTCAGATTGCTTCTGCCAATATGTTTAGCAACAGGTACGTTTTATGCATAAAAAGGTACCGCAGCTCTTGCGCATCTAATGCGCCATCCCAAAAAACTCACAGGCATTGTAGATGACAGACTACAACAAAATATTAGTTTAATTATGTTTATTGCCCTAATAATAACAGTCATACTTTTATGAAGGAATTAATATATATATATATATATATTTTTAAACGTTACAGTATGCTAATCAATGTCTGGGTACTGTGTTACATATTTGTGGTTCTTGTTGGACAAGTAATGACACTAGAATTCAGTCGTCTTTGATTTTGTACTAACCGTGTATATCACTGAAATCCGTTTATTTATGGCAAACACCCTAATATAACCAGGCGTAATTTCACAGTGGCGGTTGTGCGTCACACACTGCAACCTTTCAGTCGTATTCCATACCCTTCTGCTCCAAGTTAATATCTGAAATTAAAAAAAGGTTTGTTGATTGGCAGAACAGGAAAATGTGTCTTCGGGTTACTTGATAAAGTTCATATCTTTTCCCATTCCTTCACCAAATGTTCAGATTAGGATGGGTCTATTGCTGCGTCATGAACTGCGTTCGGACGTCATGTGGAATTGATCTTGAGCGCCTTTTGGAGCGTCTTATTTCTCCAAGCATCTGAAAAACACTATGTGAGATTTGAAGTATCAAATATTATACCATTTGGTTGTAACGTATTTATTACCATGAAATAATTAGGAGATTGCTTGTGTTCATCTATTTTGAAGGAGGCATATTCAGTGTCAAAAACATTCAACTAAATTATGGATTTTTGTATTGTATTTCTCAACCACAAGTATCATTTGTAGTAGACCATATTACTGTAAACATTTTCAGTATTAATTCAGTAAGCATGTCCAGTGTTTGATGAGCAACGTCATTGTCAGCATCGCCTAGGGCAGTAGGGTTAGCGTAGGTAGGTACTAGGTAGACAGATAGACCAGTGACTAGGGGTAGGTAGGTAGACAGGTGGACCAGTAACTAGGGGGTAGGTAGACAGGGGGACCAGTAACTAGGGGTAGGTAGGTAGACAGGTGGACAAGTAACTAGGGGGTAGGTAGACAGGTGGACCAGTAACTAGGGGGTAGGTAGATAGTCGACAGGGGACAGTAAACTTAGGTAGACAGGTGGACCAGTAACTAGGGGGTAGTAGGTAGACAGGGACCAGTAACTAGGGGTAGGTAGGTAGACAGGTGGACAGTAACTAGGGGAGGTAGACAGGTGGACCAGTAACTGGGGGTAGGTAGGTAGACAGGTGGACCAGTAACTAGGGGTGGTAGTAGACAGGTGGACCAGTAACTAGGGGGTAGGTAGGTAGACAGGTGACCAGTAACTAGGGGTAGGTAGACAGGTGGACCAGTAACTAGGGGGTAGGTAGACAGGTGGACCAGTAACTAGGGGGTAGGTAGGTAGACAGGTGGATCAGTAACTGGGGGGTAGGTAGGTAGACAGGTGGACCAGTAACTGGGGGTAGTAGGTAGACAGGTGGACCAGTAACTGGGGGTAGTAGGTAGACAGGTGGACCAGTAACTGGGGTAGGTAGTAGGTAGTAGACAGGTGGACAGTAACGGGGGGGTAGGTAGACAGGTGGACAGTAACTAGGGGTAGGTAGGTAGGTAGACAGGTGGACCAGTAACTGGGGGGTAGGTAGGTAGACAGGTGGACACGTAACTGGGGGTAGGTGGAGACAGTGGCCGTAACTGGGGGTAGGTAGGTAGGTAGACAGGTGGACCAGTAACTAGGGGGTAGGTAGACAGGTGGAGCAGTAACTAGGGTAGGTAGGTAGGTAGGTAGTAGACAGTGGACCAGTAACTAGGGGTAGGTAGACAGGTGGACCAGTAACTAGGGGGTAGGTAGGTAGACAGGTGGACCAGTAACTGGGGGGTAGGTAGGTAGGTAGACAGGTGGACCAGTAACTAGGGGGTAGGTAGACAGGTGGACCAGTAACTAGGGGTAGATAGACAGGTGGACCAGTAACTAGGGGGTAGGTAGACAGGTGACCCAGTAACTAGGGGTAGGTAGACAGGTGGACCAGTAACTAGGGGGTAGGTAGACAGGTGGACCAGTAACTAGGGGTAGGGGTAGGTAGACAGGTGGACCAGTAACTGGGGGTTGATAGACAGGTGGACCAGTAACTTTTTAAATTTTTTTATTTTACCGTTATTTTACCAGGTAAGTTGACTGAGAACACGTTCTCATTTGCAGCAACGACCTGGGGAATAGTTACAGGGGAGAGGAGGGGATGAATGAGCCAATTATAAACTGGGATTATTAGGTGACCATGATGGTTTGAGGGCCAGATTGGGAATTTAGGGGTTGATAGACAGGTGGACCGTAACTAGTGGGTAGGTAGGTAGGTAGACATGTGACCAGTAACTAAGGGTAGATGACATGTGGACCAGTAACTAGGGGGTAGATAGACAGGTTGGACCAGTAACTAGGGGTAGATAGACAGGTGGACCAGTAACTAGGGGTAGATAGACAGGTGGACCAGTAACTAGGGTAGTAGACAGTGGGACCAGTAACTAGGGGTAGGTAGGTAGACAGGTGGACCAGTAACTAGGGGTAGATAGACAGGTGGACCAGTAACTAGGGAGGGTAGACAGGTGGACCAGTAACTAGGGGTAGGTAGACAGGTGGACCAGTAACTAGGGGTAGATAGACAGGTGGACCAGTAACTAGGGAGTAGACAGGTGGACCAGTAACTAGGGGGTAGATAGACAGGTGGACCAGTAACTAGGGGTAGATAGACAGGTTGG
>NW_019944481.1:39882-43091 GCF_002910315.2 Salvelinus sp. IW2-2015 | reverse complement strand
GTCGCAGTTTGCCGTGCACGTTGGTGTGTGTGTGTGTGTGTTGTGTGTGTGTTGTGTGTGGGTGTGTGTTTTGTGTGGTGTGTGTGTGTGGTGTGTGCTGGGGGTGTGCGCTCGTCGTTTGCAAGTATAGAAAACATGTTGACTCACCCTAACTGGAGGGTTTAGGAGTGAATGAGAGGAGAGCCTCATTTAACTCAGTAAATTCAATCAGTTTTAGCCATGTTTCAGACATTGCCAATCACACATGTTTCCACTCATGTTTCAGACAGGCCAATTCACAATCATGTTTCAGACGATCCACCATCACATCAGTTCAATCATGGCCAATCCAATCATCATGTTTCAGACAGGCCAATCAATCATGTTTCAGAACAGGCCAATCACATACATTTTCAGACAGGCCAATCACATCATGTTTCAGACAAAGGCCAATCACGTCATGTTATAGACAGGCCAATCACATCAAGTATTACAAGACAGGCCAACTCAATCATCATGTTTCAAGACAGGCCAATCACATCATCGTTTCAACATGCCCAACCATCACTGCAATGCATTTTCAGACAGGGCCATATACACATTCATGTTTCAGACAGCCAAAATCACATCATGTTTCAGACAGGCCAATACACTGTTCAGACAGCCAATCCACATCATGTTTCAGGACAGGGCCAATCACATTCATGTTTCAGACAGGCCAATCACTCATGTTTCAGACAGGGCCAAATCCCACATTCATGTTTCAGAACAAGGCCAATCACATCATGTTATGATCAGTGATTAGTTCATGACTGTGCTACCGTTGAAAGCAGGATCTACATAAATTAGTCCTTTCATTCACAATTCTCTTTCACTTATCTACAAGATTCTATCTTATTGGGGGGCAGAAAACATTTTCAACCAGCGATTGAGTTGTGAGAGACGTAGAGCTCATCATCCCCTAACTGGGAGGGGCCAGAGGACACATATTCGTACCTGATGCCGTCATATCTTTCTAGCTGATTTACACGCTGAAGCGTATGTTGCGCTTGTGGTGACCTCTGACTGTTTCATAAGCCTAAACATCGTTGTGCCGACGTGTATAACAAATCCCTATAACTCTCTACACTCGGCCAGTTTTAGCTTTAGCCAGCACCATCTTCAGAAATTATACCTAATGTCGGTAGCCCTGCCCCACTGGTAAACAGTGATGATCGCTGAGGAATTATTCTTAAGTCTAATACTGCGACGGTTAATGGACCGTCCGGCCAAATAGACTACGGACGTTTTTCATATTTGTGTCAGAGCTTAATGGTGGGAGCTGGCGTTATCAAAGTGGGAGAGGACAAGCTCATTCTGGACTCACGGTGAGAACTGATAGGTGTCTGCGTAAGAGGAGGAGAGCAAGAGAAGGCTCGGCCATCTGACCTCCGATAACGGGAGGAGATAGACCTGAAAGCATCGCCTCTGGACGTCCAACGGGGGGTAGGAGAGTCCTATAAAGGCTCAGGCCTCTGACTCCGAACGGGAACAGGGGAGGAAACCTGAGAAGGCTCGCCTCTGACTCCTAACGGGTGGGGAGAGGAGACCTGAGAAGGCTCGGGTCACTTTGCTCCGAAACGCGCGTGAAGAGCGAGGTCCAGAGAGCGGTCTGACCCGAACGGGAGAGAACCTGAGAAGGCTTCGGCCTCTGTACGCTCCGTAACGGCGTGGAGGAGAACCTGAGAAAGGCCGGGCCTCTGACGTCCTGAGTAACGGTGTGGAGAGATCCAGAGAAGGCCGGCCCTCTGACTATCCGTAAACGGGTGAGGAGAGTACCTGAGAGAGCTTCGCCTCTGACTCCGTAATCGGGTGGGGAGGAGAGACCTGAGAAACTCGCCTCTGACTCCGTTAACGGTGGAGGAAGAAGTCCTAGAAGCTCGGCCTCTGCACTCCGTAAGTGGTTAGGAGGAGACTAGAATATTCGGCTCGCGACTTGTCGTAACGGGGGGAGGAGAGACCTGAGAAAGACTCGGCCTCTGACTCCGTAACGGGGGGAGGAGAGACCTGAGAAGGCTCGGCCTCTGACTCCGTAACGGGGGGAGGAGAGACCTGAGAAGGCTCGGCCTCTGACTCCGTAACGGGGGGAGGAGAGACCTGAGAAGGCTCCGTCTCAGACTCCAACTCGTTGATTAATGGGGAGAACAAGTTGAAAGTTTCTATCGGCTGAATGAGAGACACTGAGCATGCCGACAACATTTCTTTACAGAAGACATGAGAAAATAGTCCGGCTGTGGGGACTGTCCTGTGGGATTGACACCACTACCTGTATTTACTGATGGCACAGACACTGTTTCATCCTTTTATACACTTTAAATCGTCTTTGCCGATCTGAAACCGATCTCGCAAGTCGGCTGTTCTCACCATAAGGTGATAGTTCTCCTTTCACATTATTAACATGGTAGATCTCAGCATGTTAATTGTTCCTACGCTGGGTTCACATTAAACACACAGAGACGGTCAGGATGATTACCCACGTCTCTCTGAGGCTGATATCTTACAGACCAAACATCAATACCACATGTCCAGATATCTCATCTGTCTGAGACTGTCAGAAATTTGCAAAACCCACTCAGGCAAAATTGTATCACCTAATGCAAACAGGGAAGATGGAATAATCAGCTTCTTCAACATAATGTAGTCTGTTTACTCATAAATTGGAAGATATTAGCATACCCCATGCAGCAGCATTTACTATTGTAACTTTTCTCTGTTCAATGTAGTGGAATATATTGGTTATAATTTCCCTTTAATCAATACAAACAATTTGCTCTTAAACAAGTTTTTTCTTGTTTAATTATGTCTCAGGTCAATACTGTGTGGAACTCAACATTTCAAGGATGTTAAATATGTTGTTTTGACTTTACTGTCACTACTTTTGATTCAATGACTAATATCTGTGTGTGTGTGTCTGTTACAGCTTGTTTGTTCCGGTACAATGGGCTATCATTCGTCTACCTCATCTACCTCCTTCTTATCCCTCTCTTCGCTGAGCCCACCAGCACAACCATGCAGGGTAAGTCTCCCTCTTTCTCTATCACCCTCTTCGCTCTACCTCATCTTCATCCTCCTCTACCACTTCCTCATCCTCCTTTACCACCTCCTCTACCTCCTCTTCATATTCCTCTACCTCCTCTTCATCATCCTCTTCATCCTCCTTTACCACCTCATCTACCACCTCCTCATCCTCC
>NW_019944481.1:32944-39163 GCF_002910315.2 Salvelinus sp. IW2-2015 | reverse complement strand
CTCCTCTTCTCTCTACCTCCTCTACCTCCTCCTCATCCTCCTCATCCTCCCCTTCTCTCTACCTTCTCCTCTTCTCTCTACCTTCTCCTCTTCTCTCTACCTCCTCTTCCTCCTCTACCTCCTCCTCATCCTCCTCTTCCCTTTACCTGCTGCTCCTCTTTTCACAGAACCAACCAGCCTGACAATCGACCTTGGACTTTGCCTCTAACTCTTCTCTAAATATCACATAGTCAATGGGGCTCAAAAATACATCACCTCCAGAACCAACCACCTTCACAGAAATCTCTGTTTCAGAAAAGACAAAGGGGTCTGGCAAATTAAATTGTTTTCCCTTGAGGACATCATTTCCTTCCCAATAGAGATTAGGCTTGGCAATGATTGGATAATGCAGCTAGTTTAGCCACTGGTTGTATGGTTTGTCCAAGAGAGAAATGTATTGCCTGTTTGGGCTCCCGAGTGGCGCAGCGGTCTAAGACAATGCATCTCAGTGCTTGAGACGTCACTACAGACACCGTGGTTTGTATCCAGGCTGTATCACAACCGGCCGTGATTGGGAGTCACGTAGGGTGGCGCACAATTGGCGTCCGGGTTAAGGGTTGACCGAGGTAGGCTTTTAAATAATAATTTGTTCTTAACTTACYTGCCTAGTTAAATAAAGGTTCATTTAAAACGTAAAACATGTATTATTCAATTGAATTGGCCCTCATCAAGAAGAATGGGTTCTCAGAATTCAGATGAGGAGAACTGAAGTTGWCCTGAACTTAGGACGAGGAGGTGGTAGAGGTGGCAGCTGCACGATTGCTCCTCGTCCTAAGTTCAGGACAACTTCTACATATAATACACTGAGCATTGACCTCTTAGATCTCCTTATGTCCTTCTCTGTTCAACACAGCTGAGTAGCTTTTACATCAGTTCTCCTCATTATGACATGAGTTCTGGGTTAACTTAGAATACTGTCCTCTTGATCTCTCCTCTGGTCCAGCGTGGTTTAGTGTGGCACTGTGGTCATGAAAGGAGCCTAGAGAGAGGTATTCCTTCCTTTACCACAGATGGATAGTAAACCGGATGGTTAAGATGGTTAGAACCCCCCTCCTACCTTAAACCACTCAAAACTGTGGGCTTCCTGGAAAGACACGTCAATGTTTTACAATACAGTACAGCTAGAGTTGGCTCAGGCGATGGAGAGGTACTTGCCGGTGTCCTTCTCAAGAAATAAAGACACGAAGGAGGGAGGAGAGACGAGAGAGACGGAATAATTAGCTGTCTGTCAGGAGTCAATTTGGAGATATATGTGAGGGAGGGAAGGATTGGAATATTGAGGGTCGACTGATTGAAGGAAAGGAGAATTGATAGAATTGGATGGAGGGAGGGAATAGGGAAGGAGAGAAGGGAGTAAGAGGAGGGATGATGGGAGGAGAGTAGAGTGGTATGGAGGAAGGTGATGATGAATAGAGGGGATATGAGTGGTTATGGAGGCGGATGATGATGGAGAGGATAGCAGTGTGTATGGGAGGAAGGGATGCTGGGAAGTGGATAGAGTGGTATGGGGAAGGGAAGTGATGCAACTGAGGATGGGGTAGAGTGGATAGGATGGAAGGAGGATTGAATGAATGGAGGGTAAATCGCAGTGGATATTGGAGGCAAGGGACTGATAGGGTTAGGGAATAGTAGTTGAGTATGGAGGAAGGGGGATGATGGAGGGAGGGGATAGAAGTAGGAGGTCTTATGAGAAGAAGTTCAAGGGACTAGATGTGGAGGGTATAGATTGTGGATATGGAGGAAGGGAATAGATGACTGGAGGGAATCAGAGTAGAGTATATGGAGGAGGGTGTTATGAGATAGTATTGGGATGTGTTTGGTGTAATTTATCGAAGAGGAAAGGGATAGTTGAATGGGAAGGGGATATTTAAGAGATGGTAATAGTAGAGAGAAAGGCGCAGTGATGGGAGGAAAAAGATAGAGTCGTGGATATGGAGTGGGGAGGTGATCGAATGGAGGATTTAGAGCTAGAGATATGGAATGGAATGGGATGATGTAATAGGAAGGGATAGAGTGTGTATGGAGGAAGGGATGAATGCATGGAGGGAATAGAGTGGTTTATCGGGTATGGAGGAAGGATTGATGATATGGAGGATGAGTGTTATGGAGGTTGAGGATGATGAGAAAACTGGGTAGAACGTGCAGTATGTAGCGAAGGGATGGCATGAAGGGCAGGGGTAAGTTGACAGGTATGAGGGTAGAGAGGATGAGAGAGAGTTTTAAAGTGGTACCACTACTTACCTTTTTTCATAATAGGTAATGAGAGAAGAAGACTTCTGAAAGGTAAGTCAGAAATGTATGCTCAGGAATCACATAGTTCACCTAGCGTCAGTCACATATTAGTTTCGCAACTCTGTACCCTCGAAAAGATGTGGCGTGCCTTATTCTAGCGGTCCTGCTCTCAAACTCTAGACAGGTTGAACTCCTCGTCACCCATCCCTACACATGACTCTATTGAACAATCCATGCAGACCAGACGTCCACTGCCATCCTCTACACAGAGACTCTATTGAACATCCTGGCTACCCCATCCGTTCTACACTGACTCTATTGAACATTCCTGTGCCTACCCCATCTCTGACACATAGACTCTATTGAACACTCCTGGTCCCCACTAAGCCCCATCCTTCTACACAAGACTCTATTGAAATCCTGTCCTACCCATCCTACACATAGAGCTCTATTGAACATCTGGCCCTACCAGGTCTCTAACATCGCCCTTGAACATCCTGGATCCTCCACTCTAACATAGACCTCTATTGAAACATCCTGGTGTCAACCTGCCCCCCACATAACCTTTTGCATTCGCACACTTAACTCCCACATCATCTTGAACATCCGTGGTCCTACCCATCCTCTACACATAGACTCTATTGAACATCCTGTCCTACCCTCTACTAACATCTAACCATAGGACTCTAATTGAACATCTGTCCTACCCACTTCATCTACACAATAAAGGCTCTAATTGAATCCTGGTCCTACCGCATCCTTACACAAGACTCTAATTGACCTGTCCCCATCCTTTAACATACTCTGAACCATCCTGGTCCTACCCATCTCTACCACATAGACTCCTAAATTACATCCTGTTCCTACCCCATCCTCTACACATAGACTCATATTGAACATCCTGGTTCCTACCCCATCCTACTACACATAGATCTATTGAACATCCTGGTCCTACCCCATGCCTCTAACAATAGACTCTATTGGAACATCATGTCCTACCCCCACTCTTTAACATAGACTCTATGAACATCCGGGTCCTACCCATCTCTACACATAGACTCTATTGTGAATATCACTGGTCTACCCCATCCACTACATAGATCTATTGAAGCATTCTCTGTCTACCCCCATCCCTAGCACATAGCTCTTATTGAATATCTCCACCCCCATCCTCATACACATAGACTCTATTGAACACTCTGGCTACCACTCCAGTCTACAATACCGCTATTGCAACCATCCTGGTCCTACCTCCTCACACATAGACATCTATTGAACATTCCTTGGTCTCTACCCCGCATGCACTCACACATTAGACTCTATTGAAACAATCCTGGTCCTACCCCATCCTCTACACATAGACTCTAATGGAACATCCTTGGTCCTTACCCATCCATCCTCGTTCACAGAGACTCGATATAACATCCTGGCCTACCTCCCGTCTGCATCACATAGACCCTATTGAACATCCTCCTCTACCCATCTCTACAATTCAGACTCTATTGAAAGATTCAGCTGGTCTTACCCCCATCCTCTACACATAGACTCTATTGAAATCACCTGGTCCTACCCCCATCCTCTACACATAGACTCTATTGAACATCCCTGGTCCTACCCCATCCTCAACATAGACTCTATTGACATCCCTGTCCTACCCCCATCCTCTCAACATAGACTCTATTGAACATCCTGGTCCTACCCCCATCCTCTACACATAGACTCTATTGAACATCCTGGTCCTACCCCCATCTCTACACATTAGACTCTATTGAACATCCTGGTCTACCCCCATCCTCTACACATAGACTCTATTGAACATCCTGGTCTACCCCCATCCTCTACACATAGACTCTATTGAACATTGGTCCTACCCCATCCTCTACACATAGACTCTATGAACATCCTGGTCTACCCCCATCCTATACACATAGACTCTATTGAACATCTGGTCTACCGCCCAATCCTACTACACATAGACTCTCATTGAATCTCCTGGTCCTACCCCCATCCTCTACACATAGACTCTATTGAACATCCTGGTCCTACCCCCATCCTCTACACATAGACTCTATTAAGCGTCCCGGTGAAGGATAACAGACAGAAATAAAGATTCAAGCAGCCATGCTGGGGTTCAAGCTTTGGCCCCATAGCACCGCCATCAGGACACATTTGACACATTGACATATGATGAACTACTTCTGTACTCCTTATCACACTTGCCAAATATCAGTATTCAAACAGCTAGATTCATATCCCTGAACATGTGTACCATCACTCTGAGTCAAACATGTAAACATGTGTCTGTTATAGCGCCACCGTGTGGTCGATCTGAATGTGCTTAGATAGGTTAAATCTTGAGCGTTTGGAACATGTGTACCAAGTTTTGTTACAATACGAATATCTGTGTCTGATTTAAATGCATTTAGGTGCCAGACTACACCCATGTGATTGTCTATAGGTGGGTATGGGCCGTGTTGTTTGAAATACTAGCCTGGATAATATTACGTTGGTCCATGGATGCAATATATCAAGTTTCGAGCAAATCAGTCTTTCGGTGCGAAAGGAGTAGTGTTTTAAGTGTTTTTCACAATTGAAAAAGGTGGAAAATCCATCATGGCGGGACCTTATTTGTTCCTTGTGAGGACCAAATTTCACCAATTATTTTGTACCAAATTTCACGACTCTACGTTTCACGGGGTGAGGAGTGTGAGCTATCAAAGTTAGCATTTTCAATTGGCATGAAATAAGACGGTGTGGCCCCATGACCCTTTACCATCCTGCCCGGTTGCATCCTGCTACGCCTTACCATCTCACAGGAATTTGCTTTTTTTCACAACCTCTTTACCGGAACAGGAATATTAATAATAGCCTACGGCATCCAATATTATGGTTTCACCCGCTGCTTGGACCCCTAACTATTTGGTGGCTTCAGAATGTGTTATGTAATCTAAATCTTTTAACAGTTGTCACAGTTTGTTTTGTCTTTAAAAAAACAAATCAAAGCTGTGGTAAAATAAAGGATAAAATATCCCAACAAATGTATACTGAACAATAATATAAACACAACATGTAAAGTGTTGGTCCCATGTTTCATGAGCTGAAATAAAAGACCTCAGAAATGTTCCATACGCACAAAAAGCTTATTTCTCTACAATTTTGTTCACAAATTTTTATACATCCCTGTTAGTGAGCATTTCTCTTTTGCCAAGATAATCCATCCACCTGACAGGTGTGGCATATCAAGAATCTGATTAAACAACATGATCATTACAAAGGTGCACCTTGTGTTGGCATGCACCTACCCCAATGCTCTGTTTCTGATGACTGGGATGAATGCAGGACTAGATTTCAGGAGCAGGACAAGACACCCTCTTTTTGACAGATAACTGATTTAAGGACATGTATGTGATAGGCTTATCTGGCTTATATGATTACGATGGTCATAATGCTTCTTGAAAGTGTCTTAAAGTGTATTTTCTACAAGTTATTTATAATACGATGGAAAAAAACATGACTGTAAAGAATTCATTACAACAACAAACGATTTAAGAAACAAACTTTCTAATGAAAGGAAACTTCTTGGCAGGGGAATAAAACGAATGTGAATAAATGTGGATTTTGACACAATCTTATGTAGGTGTCATAACCAGTCATAAAATAATGCAATATACTGTGTGTCACAACAGATGTAAATATATGGGTCATGACAGTGTTATGACCATATTATGACATTGTTATGACAGTGGGTGTCAGGTAAAGCGTTACCATTACTTTTGACCGGAGCGCTATCGGATGACTACTGTACCTTTTAGTGCTACGTATACTTCTGTAGGTTTAAAAAGGCCCCTTAACAGCTTCTACCCCCAAGCCATAAGACTGCTGAACAATTCATGAAATGGCCACCCGGACTATTTACGTTGACCTCTCACACTCCAGTGTTTAAATAAG
>NW_019944481.1:27819-32919 GCF_002910315.2 Salvelinus sp. IW2-2015 | reverse complement strand
AAGCTGTGGTAAAATTAAAGGATAAGAAAAAATCCCCCAACAACAATATAACTGAACCCAACTAACGCATAAACCCACTGACAGCTGTCAAAGTGTTCCGGTTCTCCATGTCATGTAGCTGAAATAGAAAGACCTCAGAAATGTTCCATACGCACAAAAGAAAAGCTTATTTCGCTACATTTCTGTCACAAATTTTTATACATCCCTGTTATGAGCATTTCTCTTTTGCCAAGAATAATGCCATCCACTGACAGATTGTCATATCAAGAATCTGATTAAACAACCTACCTCATCTATTACAAAGGTGCACCTCTCTCCGCGTCAGTTTGGCTTATGTCACCTACCCAATGCTCGTTTGCTTATGGGTACTGGGCGAGAACATGCCAGGACTAGATTTCAGGAGCAGGGACAAGAGCACCGCCGGCTCTTATTGTGACAATAACTGATTTAAAGGAACTTTAGTGATAGGTTATTGTGCGGTTATATGATTACGACGTATGGTCATAACTTGTCTTGAAGTGTTAATAGTGTAATTTTCTACAAGGTGTCTTATTTATAATACGATGAGGAAAAAAAACGATGACTGTAAAGACGATTCGATTATCTAACAACAAACTGAGTTAGAAGAAAATAACACGTCTAATGAAGAGGGAAACTTGCTTTGGCAGGTGAAGTAACTAAACGAATGGAATAAATGTGGGATTTTGACACAATCTGTGTGGGGGGTTACATAAGAACCAGGTCATAAATAAATGGCAATATTCTGATGTGGTCTACACAAGATGTAATATATAGTGGGTAGATGACAGTGTGTGATGACATATTATGACATATTGGTATTGACAGTGCAGGTGTGCGAGGTAAGAGCCGTTTACTCATACTATTTGACGCTGAGCGGCATATGGGATGACTACTGTACCTTTTAGTGCTACGTAATCTTGTGTAGGTTTAATAAAGGGCCCCTTAACAGCTTTCTCCCCAAGCCTAAGACTGCTGAACCAATTCATGAAATGGCCACACGACTTTTACGTTGACCTCTCCACAACTCCCGCAAGTGTCTTAAGATAATGGCTGGCTAGTAGAGGATGTTGGTAGGTAGTATTTAAATAAGAATGGCTATGTAGAGAATGGTTATCGTAGAGATAGATGTTAATAAGATGGTAGAGAGATAGTGTGGTAAGTAGTTATTTATGAAGACTGGCTGAGTAAGAGTTGTAGATGTATGGCCTCATAGATGGTGTAGTATTAATTAAAAAGGGGAGGGAAACTTGGGGCTTTTTATAAGATGTTGGATAGGTAGTATTTAATAAGATGCTAAGATAGAGATGTGAGGTATTTGGTTAGTATGTGTATATAAGACTCAGTCGAAGAGTGTTGGTAGTGTAGTATTGTGTAATAAGGACTGCTAGAGAACGATGTTGGTAGGTAGATATAATAGACTGGCTAGTAGAGATGTTTGAGTTATTAGATAGGCTTAGATGTTAGTAGACTAAGCAGCTCTGGGTGTAGAGATTATAGCCGTAGTATGAGTATGTGAGTAGTCATTTGTAATAAGAGCTGGCTGGTAGAGTGCTTGGTAGGATAGTATTTAATCAGAGTGGGCTGATCAGGATGTTTGTAAGATAGTATTTATGAATTTAAGACTGCTCGTTAGTACAGATGCTTTATGAGTACGTATTATTTATAAGACTGGCAGGGTAGAGATTGTGTAGTGTAGTATTTGAATAGAAATGCTGGGTAATGTTGGTATGTAGTATTTAAAAGACTGGCTGGGTAGATTTGGTATTAGCTATTTAATAGACTGTCCTAGATGGTAGATGGTGTAGGTAGGTGGTACTTCTAATCCCATAACTAGCTAGTAGAATGTTGGATGTAGATAATATTATAAGACTGGCTAGTAGAGAGTTTGGTAGTCCATCAGGTAGTATTTAATAAGACTGGCTAGTAGAGATGTTGGTATGTAGTATTTAATAAGACTGGCTAGTAGAGATGTTGGTAGGTAGTATTTAATAAGGCTGGCTAGTAGAGATTTTGGTAGGTTGTATTTAATAATTTATTAATGTAAAAAAAAATTCACCTGTATTTAACCAGGTAGGTCAGTTGAGATCAAGTTGTCATTTACATCTGCGACCTGGTCAAGATAAAGCAAAGCAGTGCGTCAAAAACAACAACACAGAGTTACACATGGGATAAACAAACRTACAGTCAATAACACAATAGAAAAGTCTGTATACAGTGTGTGCAAATGAAGTAAGGAGGTAAGGCAATGAATAGGCCAATAGTGGCGAAGTATTTACAATATAGCAATTTACACTGGAGTGATATATATGTATAGATGAGGATGTGCAAGTTGAGATACTGGTGTGCAAAAGAGCATAAAAACAAAAATGGGGATGAGGTAGTTCGTCGGTTGGATGGGCTATTTACAGATGGGCTGTGTACAGGTGACGCTTAAAGTTAATCAGGGAGATAATAGTCTCCAGCTTCAGTGATTTTTGCAATTCGTTCTAGTCATTGGCAGCAGAGAACTGGAAGGAAAGGCGGCCAAAGTAGGTGTTGGCTTTGGGGATGACCAGTGACATATACCAGCTGGAGCGCGTGCTACGGGTGGGTGTTGCTATGGTGACCAGTGAGCTGAGATTAGGCTGAGCTTTACGTTGCAAAGACTTATAGATGACCTGGAGCCAGTGGGTTTGGCGACGAATATGAAGCGAGGGCCAGCCAACGAGAGCATACAGGTCACATTGGTGGGTAGTATATGGGGCTTTGATGACAAAACGGATGGCACTGTGATAGACTACATCCAATTTGCTGAGTAGAGTGTTGGAGACTATTTTGTAAATGACATCGCCGAAGTCAAGGATCGGTAGGATAGTCAGTTTTACGAGGGTATGTTTGGCAGCGTGAGTGAAGGATGCTTTGTTGCGATATAGGAAGCCGATTCTAGATATAATTTTGGATTGGAGATGCTTAATGTGAATCTGGAAGGAGAGTTTACGGTCTAACCAGACACCTAGGTGTTTGTAGATGTCCACGTATTCTAAGTCAGAACCGTCCAGAGTAGTGATGCTAGTCGGGTGGGCGGGTGAGGGCAGCGATCGGTTGAAGAACATGCATTTAGTTTTACTAGCATTTAAGAGCAGTTGTAGGCCACGGAAGGAGTGTTGTATGGCGTTGAAGCACGTTTGGAGGTTTGTTAGCACAGTGTCTAAAGAAGGGCCATGTATACAGAATGGTGTCGTCTGCGTAGAGGTGGATCAGAGAATCACCAGCAGCAAGAGCGACATCATTGATGTATACAGAGAAAAGAGTCGGCCCGAGAATTGAACCCTGTGGCACCCCCTTAGAGATTGCCAGAGGTCCGGACAACAGGCCCTCCGATTTGACACTGAACTCTATCTGAGAAGTAGTTAGTGAACCAGGCAAGGCAGTCAGTAGAGAAACCAAGGCTGTTGAGTCTGCCGATAAGAATGCAGTGATTGACAGAGTCGAAAACCTTGGCCAGGTCGATGAAGACGGCTGCACAGTACTGTCTTTTATCGATGGCGGTTATGATATCGTAAGACTTTCTAGGAGAGATGTTATTAGGTAGTATTTAATTAAACTGGCTAGGAGAGATGTTGGTAGGTAGTCATTTTTAAGCCTGGCTAGGAGAGATGTTGGTAGGTAGTAATTTTTAAGCCTGGCTAGATGAGAGATGTTGGTAGGTAGTAATTTAAGCCTGGTAGGAGAGATGTTTGGTAGGTAGTAATTTTTAAAGCCTGGCTAGTGAGAGATGTTGGTAGGTAGTAATTTTTAAGCTGAGCTAGGAGAGATGTTGGTAGGTAGTAATTTTTAAGCCTGGCTAGGAGAGATGCTGGTAGGTAGTATGTATTAAGGTTGCAGTCCCCACTTGCTGCGATGGTAGCTTGCCAATACATGCACACACATCGCACATTAGCGCAGACACACACACACAACACACAACACACACACAACACACACAACACATCACAACACACACACACACCACACAACACACACAACACACACACACCACACAACACACACACACACACACCACACACACACACACACACACACACACCTCACACACACACACAACCTAGCCAGGAATAAGGATGATTAAAGGACGTGGTGCCAATAGCATATTAAAGTCCTTAAGTGTTTCCCATGGTCATATGCATATTAAAGTCTCTAAAGTGTTCCATGGTGCCATTAGCATATTTAAAGTCCCTAAGTGTTTCTCCCATAGAGTGCCATAACCGCATAAAGGTCCTAAGTGTTCCCATGGTCATAAGGCAATATAGGTCCTAAGTGTTCCCATGGTAACATATAGCATATTAAGTCCTAAGTGTTCCATGGTAAACATAGCATATTAAAGTCTAAGTTGTTCATGGTACACCATTAGTCAAGGTATAGATCATTACATTTAATGGAACTGTTGGGGCGTTTGCTGCTTGCTCTGTGTGGAAAGGAGTCCTGGATGTCTGTTCAGTCCTGTCAGACCAGCAGCTCATATGTAACCAGGTGAAACAGGTTACCTCTTCCTTTTATAGAGGAGAGACCAGAAGAGTGGCCCATTAGGGCAGAGAGCCTGGTGGATCTTCATTTCACTCACCTCTTTTTGTTAGCTGAGGATTTTTTCGCGGCACAGCAGGAAATGCAAACTTGTAGTCACTTTGAGTTTTAAAAAAGGTTCAAAAAGTTTTGAATTTCCACTTTGAAACGACAAGAATATGTCAACCCTACAAAACATTTCATTAATACTAACTCGCATATATAATATCTCCAACTGGACTCACAAATTTAAGATCCTACTCTGTACCTCTCCTGTCTTCTGTACGTGAGACAGACTTGATGTACAGGACACCCCTGGGACAGGACACTGAGCTATATCCTGTTTCTGTAGCTGAGACAGCTTTGATTGTCCAGTACAGCGCCCTGGACAGGACCTAGTTCTATCTCTGTTTTCTGTAGTGAGATCGAGCTGATGACAGTCCACCCCCTGGACGGACACTAGTCCTTCTCCTCTTTTCTGTAGTGAGACAGCTTTTATGTACCAGACATACCCCTGGACAGGACACTAGTCCTATATCC